>NC_054848.1:44325387-44507887 GCF_018345385.1 Vulpes lagopus
GTAGTTTGCTTCTGACTACATACATGTTTAGGATAGCTATGACTTCTTCCTGGATAAATACTTATGCCATCATGTACCATGCCATGTGTGCCTAGTAATTTTATGGCTTTGAAGTATACATTCTTTAATACTGAAAAAGCTGCTCCTGTTTAAATAATTAGTGTTAGCATGATCTATTTTTCCATCAATTTACTTTTAATCTGTGTAGCTGTGTTTAAAATGCATTTCCTGCTCTTTTTCCTCCATCTTGGAGTTTTGTGGAGGCCTGCTGGGAACAAGACTCCTAAAGTGACGAATATGTCTGGAAGGCTTTTGGTCCAAGGCCATTTTTGCCAGCTATAAACAGGGTCTCCGGAACCAGAGGGAGCACACAGCTCTACTTAAGATTGAAGGTGTTTATGTTCGAGATGAAACTGAATTCTATCTAGGCAAGCGATGTGCTTATGGGTACAAAGCAAAGAACAACACAGTAACTCCTATGACAAACCAAACAAAACCAGAGTAATCTGGGGAAAAGTAACTTGTGCTCATGGAAACAATGGCATGGTTCATGCCAAATTCTGAAGCAACCTTCCTGCAAAAGCCATTGGCCACAGAATCCGTGTGATGCTGTACCCCTCAAGGATTTAAACTTACTGAAAAGTAAATAAATAAAGGTGTAGATTTGTTCTCTTGTAAAAAAAATGCATTTCCTATAGACTGAATATATTTGGGTCACTTTTCTTTCATCAGTGCTGCCCATCTCTATCTTTGTGTACTAGATAATTTATATTTAAAGTAAATATTCGTACATAATGGCTTCAGTCTACCATTTCAGTTTTTGGATTTTGTTGCTCCCTCTTTTTCTCTTTGAGTTTCATTTTTTGCTCTCCTCGGGTTACTTGAGTATGTCTGAGAGTTCCATTTTGATTCCTTTAGAATGTTTTTGAGTATATCACTTTGTATCTTAATTTAGCAGTTGCTCTAAGTATTATAATGTACATACATGTATAACCCCTATTAACAAGTATTATGTTTTATAGTTTTGTATATACTTAGAAACCTTACTTCCATTTAGTTCCATTCACCTTTCTAATTTTGAAATTTTAAATAATTCCTTTGCATGCACTAAGAAACAAAACAGATACAAAACAAAACAGATTTTTGCTTTAACCACCACACACAATTTAACAACCTCCAGAAAAAAAGGATAGTGTACCTTATTTATGCCTCGTTTTATCAAACCCATTTTCTTTTTTCTTTTCTGAACCACCACTTTTTCTTTGGTTATTCTTTCTTTTTTTTTTTTTGGTGGGGGACGAGAGTGGGGAAGAGAGCTTCTTCAAGCCATTGTATAAGGGTACATCTACAAATGACAAATTATTGTGCATTTCCTTATTCTGAGTATGCCCTTATTTCTCTTGATTCATGCAGGATAGTATCTCTAGATGGAAATTCTAGAATCATCAGTTCCTTTCTTTAGAACTTGAAAAATATTGTTCAGGGGATCCCTGGGTGGCTCAGCGGTTTGGCGCCTGCCTTTGGCCCAGGGCGCGATCCTGGAGTCCCGGGATCGAGTCCCACGTCGGGCTCCTGGCATAGAGCCTGCTTCTCCTTCCTCCTGTGTCTCTGCCTCTCTCTCTCTGTGACTATCATAAATAAATAAAGAAAAAAATATATATTTAAAAAAAAAAGAAAAATATTGTTCAAAGGGCACAAATGTTCAGTTATAAGATGAACAAGTTCTGGGATTCTATACCTAATAATAGTGTACTGTATACTTGAAATTTATTAGGAGAGTAGATATTAATTTCCTCACAACACAAAAAGATGATAATTATGTGAGGTGATGTATATGATAACTGATTTGATAGTGATAATCTTATCACTATGTATATGAATATTAATTCACCACTGCACACGACAATCTCTGAAAACAAAGAACTTGAAAAACTAGCATGTCACATCCTTCTGTCCACCACAATTTGAGAATAAAATCTAGTACCAAATAGAATTGGCTGTCTACTATAAATTTCTCTGTCATGTCTCTGTGCTTCATCTCTTGTTTATTTCTTTGACTTGAGTTTCTGTAATTCAAATGTGTTGTGAGTTGACAAGGATTACGTTGGGGCTTCCCTATTTGGAGGTAACTCACTTTTCTGAATCTGTAGTTATATGGTTGTAGGGTGAGGGATTTTTGCCTACTCAATTTTAGGAACTTTTAAAACACTGTTCTATGAGTATATCTTTTTTATCGTGACAGAAAAATACGTAAAGGTTTTAATTTTCTGAATAGCAAGAGTTAACATTTTATGATTACCCTTTGAGAATAGAGTACTTGGGAGCAATTTTGAAGTTTTCAAAATCCGTACAAAGCTTGTCAAATCCAACATCACTTTCACAGAATGCAAAATGACTTCCTTATAAAAGTGGAGCAGCCAGGATGGGCTCTCTCACTGGGGTGAGGTCTCTCACTGTACTCAGCTAAGTCTGTGTTGGACACAGAGTCCGGGGCATCCCGCTCCCTCCATGAGCTCGTTGGTACACTTTATTACATGTGTTCCCTGAAGAGCCATTTCTAATGTTCCAAATCCGTGCAGTCCCATAAGGATGGTATGAAACTGTCACTGAATGCCTTCCTCTCAGCCTGAACGAATTCATTGGACTGTATGTGAAATAAAGAACCACCCTCCTGCAAGATAAACTTCTGATTCCCTGTGGCAGTTCCCTGGCAGAGATGCATGATGAGAAGATCCGTTCCTGCGTCCACAGCTATGCAGACCTCTGGCTGGTGGGTGTCACAGTGTATTTCATTCTGGGACGTGTATTCAAAAACTGGTTCTGACCTATTCCATGATAGAGGTTAGAAGGACCTGGCGTCCCACGATTTGGTTTCCACTGGGAGGGTTAGAGTCAAAGCAGTAATCTTTCAGTCCTCTGTTCCCAGAGCATCCCAAAGAAGGCAGGCCTGTCATCAGGCACGTGCAATTCTGGGTACACGTTCTCCAAGAACACCTGAAATCCTTCCGCTGGAGCTTTGCATGGAGCTGCCTCCTCTCTGTCACATCCCCAAAGGGTTCCACGCAGGCGTGGGGGTTGTGATGGTCGTTAAGCTCTTTAAGTTCATCCATCCACACTTGAGTTGTTCAGCGGCTGCTGGCCACAGCCTTGTTGTGGTAGTAGGGTTGAGTATACTTTGTAAAACACTGACACTTTATGTCTAAAAACATCTGCCCAGACAGCCTCAAGATGACTGCAACTCCTGCAACATGGTAGCAATCAATGTGCTTCTTGAAAGGAAATCTTACTTTTTAAAGCAGTTTCAGGCTTAGAGAATTACTATGAAGAGAGTAAAGACAGTTCCCATATACCCGACAATCACATTCCCTATTACGATCATTTAATGTTGATGTGGCACAACTGTAACATTAATGAACTGATATTGATGTGTTATCATTAACCAAAGACTATACTTTATTCAGACTGTTTCAGCTTTTCTCGAATGGCCTTTTCACGTTCCAAGATCCCATCCAGGATACTAACTCCTACTTAGTACTCATACCTTCTTAGGCTTCCGCAGTTGTGACTGTTCTGTCATTTCTGTTGAGGTTCATGCCCCTGACAGTTTGAAATTAATAGAAATACTCCACAGGTCTTTAGCTTACTGTTAGCATGGTATGTCTTTCTTCATCCCTTTACTTTATTTAGCCTCTCGGAATCACTCTCTTAAAAATAGGTGCTTGCAGACAATATACACTGGTGAATTTCTAAAATCCACTCTGACTTTGGATTGCTGTTTATACGCCATTCCTATTTAAAGTGGATACTGATATACTTGCATCGATATCAACCATGTTTGTAGCTGTTTTCTATTCATTACAAGAGGCTCACTTTCCTGCCTTCTCTGGTTTTAATTGAGCATGTTTTATATAAAGTCAGGTTTTTTTGCACCTCTTAGTGTATAGATTATAGGTGTTTAAAAACATTTTAGAGCTTCCCTTAGAGGTTACATATACATTTCAAACTAATGTAAGGCCAGCTTCAGATGACACTATTGACAAACTGAGCAGGTAACTTAACAATACTTCTGCCCTTTTTTTACATGACTGTCATTCTTTTCACTTACTCCTGGCAATACTCACCGGCTATGCTTAAGTCTCATTATTTAAACTATTTTTTTTTTTTTGCCATTTATCAAGAATAAAATACATTTTATTATTTAAACGAGTTACTTTTCAATCTATTAAGAACATGAAAAATTAACTTTATTTGCCTTTCTGTGTTTCTTCTCTGGTGCACTTCCTTTTTAATGTAAATTTTTTTAAATCCAAATTTTTTACCTTTACCATTTTTCTTCTTCCTGAATAAAATCTTTTCCATTTTTTTTTTTTGCAGTATAAATGGTGACAATTTCCTCTATTTTTCTTTGTCTGAGAGAAAAAGTTTTTCTTTGCTCTGCCATTTTTACAGAATAGATTTTACTATATATATAATGATCCTAGGATGGTGAATTATTTTTCTTTTGGCACATTAAACTGTCCCCTTATACTCTCTTCTTGCTTGCATGGTCACTCACAGGACTTCATTGTAATTTTCTTGTTCCTCTAGGGGTAATGAAGTTTCCTAGTTATTGTTCCTGTTGTTCTTGAGAGAGAGAGAGAGAGAGAGAGAGAGAGAGAGAGAGAGTGTGTGTGTGTGTGTGTCTTGGTCTTC
The DNA here is from genome assembly GCF_018345385.1 of Vulpes lagopus. Lineage (NCBI taxonomy): Eukaryota > Metazoa > Chordata > Mammalia > Carnivora > Canidae > Vulpes > Vulpes lagopus. Next base: position 44,330,080 of record NC_054848.1, read on the forward strand.
TTTTCTTCAAGATTCCTTCTTTGCCTTTTCTTTAATTCAGATTTATAGTCCATGAGGTAGCCTTTCTGGTTTTAATAACTTGCTGTCCTGTGAGCTTTCTGGGGATCTGATTCAGTGACTATCAGTAATTTGGAAATTGCACAGTCATCATTTTTCAATTTTTTTTCTGTTCTCTTTTTCTCTTGCTTCCACTTCTGGTACTCAAATTATGTGTATGTCATATATTTTGAAATTGTTCCACAGATATTGGATGTTCTTCTACTCCACACTTTTTCATCTTTTTTTCTATTTGCGTTTCGCTTTGGGAGGTCCTTGTTGGCCATTCTTCAAGGTCACGGATTCTTTATTTGGGCAGGTCACAACTACTGAGGATCCCGTCAAAGACATTTTTCACTTTTTCACAGCTATTGCAGTAGTATGAATTCTGGCATTCCCTATTTGTTCACTTTTACAGTTTCCATCTATCTACCTCCATTACCTATCTATTATTGCATGTTGTCTACTTTTCCCATTAGAAATCCTAACATATTTATCTTAGCTGTTTATCTTCCCTGTCTGATCATTCCAGCTGCTATGTCATATCTGAATTGGATCTATATTGCTTAGACTGTTTGTTCTTTCTGGAACTCAGATGATTCAAATGTTGGCCCTTCAGCTTTAGTCCCATAGCTCCCAAACTCTCTGTTCATGTTTGTTTGCTTGTTGTACCGTTTTCCTGAATACTATGTTCTGTTGATCTGTCCTCAAGTTCACTGATTTCATCTTCTGTCATATCTACATTCTACAATGGATCCCAGCCAGCAAGTTTTTTATTTTCCTTATTCTATTTTTTAAATATTTAATTCCCATTTGGTACATTTTATAACATTTCTGTGACTTGGCAAAGGTTTGCTATCTTTTTTTTTTTTAATTTCACAGTAATCCATAATTACTCCTTCAAGAAATTTTATATTGGCTACTTTAAATTCGTTGCAAACTAGTCCCCACATCTGATTCATCTCTATGGTTGTCGGGGATTGCCTTTTCTCATTTAAGTTTTGACTTTGCTGGTTCTACACAGGGAGAATGATTTTTTTTATCTTGACCTGCACATATTGGATATGCCACAAAAAAAACTCTTGATCCTTTCATAGTAAGTTGCCCTGTTTTAAGGTTTGGCCTGTCTGTTCTGGCCTACTTTGGTGGGCTGTAATTCCATAGTCACTTAGTTTCATGAGCTTTTGCAATGCATTCTGAACCACACTGATATGAGTCCACCTGCTTTTCTGATGGGTGATTGCCAGAGATGCCCGTGGTAGCAGAAAATGCTTCCGTGGGCCATAGGGTGTCATTAGAGGGGGACTTGGGATTCAGGATCTAAGGGATGTAGAGCATTTCCCCCTTGCCTGTTTTTCAGTCACCCAGTACCACTGGCTCTCCTACTCTGTATCTGCCAGTATACCCTGGGGAGGGAGGCATCTGCCAGGTCACCTGCTGCTGGGTGGAGTGTGGAGGCACCCCCAAACTAGTTCACCTCTGGTGCAAATACCAGACCTAGTTGCTTTCTGCCAATGAGTGGAGGAACTGCAGGTGCCTGACCTGGTGTTGTTTAGCAAGGCAGAATGCCACGAGCCACCATAACTAGTTGGAAACTTTCTGTTGACTGGAGTATAGGGAGATGCTGGCCTTGGATCACCTTCCACCATTGAATAGACACCTAGGAGACATGGAGCCTTACTGGAGTCCCCTGTGCAGGTGCTGAGGCACACCTGCAGTAATCTTGAGAAGTGTGGGGCGGGGGGGGGGGATGGATCAGGCCTCTGAGAAGCAGCTATAGGTGCTGCTTTGGGAAGGTGGATCCTGCTGTCCCCTTCATTTTTGGGGGCAGAGTGGGTGGACGTGCCCCCCCCCCAAGGCGAGGACTAGCTCTTGCAAATGCTGTAGATAGTTCCTCTTGGTGCTTCTATTGTGTGTCCATCTCTCCTTTATGTCACAGTCGAGCTTCCATTTTTCCTGATGTTCACCCATTGAAAGCAGGCTCTGCTTTTGCGTGTGTGTGTCTATGTACTTTAATTGTTTCTACTTTCTTCCTCTGCTTTTCCATGAGAATTGGCATTTCTTTGTTGCACATCACTGGAACTTGAGTCAAGACTAGACAGCGGTCAAAACAAAGGTCAGGGAATCCACCACAGCATAGATATTCAAATCCTTACGTTCCTAGCTAGACCACCTTTTCCTTTCCACCGGTTACAGCCTTTTTGTAATGATTTGTTGAAATATTTTTTTAATTTTTATTTATTTATTTATTTTATTTATGATAGTCACACACACAGAGAGAGAGAGAGAGAGAGGCAGAGACATAGGCAGAGGGAGAAGCAGGCTCCATGCACCGGGAGCCCGACGTGGGATTCGATCCCGAGTCTCCAGGATCACACCCTGGGCCAAAGGCAGGCGCTAAACCGCTGCGCCACCCAGGGATCCCAATATTTCCAAGAAAATCATTTGAATTTGGAGGGTAGGAGCAGGAAGAAGTGAGTCTATTCTATCATCCCCACTAACCAAAAGTTCTTTTGGTATTTTTATAAGTAGGATTCTCTGCAATGCTCCTAATCTGTCCTTTAGACATTCTTTATTAATGCCTGGCTATGATCAAAGAAACAGAAAACCCTTCCCCCCTCTTTCCATCCCTCCATGTTTGCCTTAAAAATGTTAGTTTTATTCACATCAATTTCACTTGATTTGTTAGTTCTATGAAGATTTACTTATCAGTAACAGCCCCAATTTGCCTCAGGTTTTCTATTTCATTATTGACTGAGTTCATACCATACCAAATTCCTGAAGGCAGAGAATAAACTTAGAATAAACACCCCTGAATTAGCACTAGCACATGCTTACAATTTTCTGCCTATTGTTTTTATACTTCAATGACAGATTGATTGTAGAAAAAATTGTTAGGTCACACTTTTTTCCTTGATGATTTTGTAGTTTTGCTTTGCCAAAATGTATCTTTCAAACCCCAGCATTCTACTGATGCCTGGTGGGACAAGCCTCTGATATTAATATTCTTTTGGAATGTAGTTTAGGGATCCCTGGGTGGCGCAGCGGTTTGGCGCCTGCCTTTGGCCCAGGGCGCGATCCTGGAGACCTGGGATGGAATCCCACGTTGGGCTCCCGGTGCATGGAGCCTGCTTCTCCCTCTGCCTGTGTCTCTGCCTCTCTCTCTCTGTGTGTGACTATCATAAATAAAAAAAAAATTTTTTTTAAAAAGGAATGTAGTTTAGAGCTGGATTTGCGTATTTATTTTAGACTTTAAAAAACGACTGGAAATAGACTTAAAAATCATCTTTGGATCATTTCCGCTTCCACCTATGGTCCTGAAGAAAGAGCTTGTTGCAGTCCTATTACCTCACAGAGGAAAACCAAAATCTGGGTAAAGGCAGGGAGAGGGGGAACCAGACCTTGCTTGAAGGCATCAGAGAACGTCTTCTCTGTCCAGCACATCAGGGTACAGGAATCTGGAGAGTAGGGAAGCTGTGCAGGGGAATGCAACAATCTTGTGCTCCTTTTCTCCCTCAGGGAGAAGGCCTGAAGGCCGCACTACCCTGAGTGACAGGGCATCATTCTATAGACAAAGCAGCCACTAAGTGAGAGAAGACAGCAGCTCCTCAGAAAACTCATGGGGCTAGGGAGACAAAACTTGGAGTCCAACTTACAAAGCAGTCAATATTTGAGAAGTCAAGACCTTAAGAAGAAGAAAAGCAGCCAGACGTGATGCCTGCATTGGGTAGTTTTCTCCCTGGAGGCATTTGTCTGTACCAAAGCTGCATAGGGCATGCGACTATGAAGCTGAGCAGGCAGCTGTTAAAAGTCTCAACAGATTTCTCAGCAGTCCCAGGGTATAGGGAAGTAAAAAAGATGAGTGCAGAACTTACCAGCGCCCTCAGGAACACCCCAGTTCCTGGGACCCCTGAAGTGCTACCATCTGGCAGGGGGGAATACCTGAGGTAGTCTAAATCATATAAAGCCCTGAGCACCTGTGAGTCAGCTCAGCCACTGTCTGGATTGATGTCATTGCCTCTACACTGGAGGCTTGCCAGGGAGAAGGTGAAACTTCTATGGAGGGACAAGCATCAACTTTTCCATAAAGAATGCCTGACACTTCATTAAACCACCAGACATATCAAAAACCAGATGAGGAGAAAGAGGAAGAGAAAAACATCCCCAGAATACCCCCAATGGCATACTTATTAGATGTGGGCTGTGAAATCATTATGATTAATATGTTCAAGACTATGGATGACAAACTTGAGATTTCATCGGAACGCTAGAATTTCAAAATCAATCAAATGGATACACTGAAAAATAGAAAGCTAGAAAATACAATTGCTGACATTACGAATTCTACAGTTGAGTGTAACAGCATATCGGAACCAGCAGAATGGAGGGAGAAGAGAGAGAAAAGTTCAGGGAAAGGGCAAGCAGAAGGCCGACAGGTGCATAGGTTTGTCCGTGGGACCTCAGAGACACAACTCGTGCATAGAAGGAAAAGGACAGGCGATGGTTTAAGCAGCAGCTTTTACCTATGGCGCCCTTGCTGGATACTGGACACTCTGTCTGGGCTCTGCAATCATTATCCAGAGACAGACTTAGGTATCCCTTCTAGAGGGCTGCCTCTGGCCCTCAAGAGACACTTCTGCCTCCTGATCCAAAGCCCTAAAAGTTTTTTGTTGTTATACAAACATATGTAGAGTGTGAAATGGTCACTTTCATCATTTTAAATGTACGACTTAGTGGCATTAGTTAGGTTCACAGTCTTGTGCAACTGTCACCACTCTTGTCAAACTTGTTACTACTGAAACAGATACTGGGTGCACATTGATCAATAACCCCCTCTCTACTCTTCCCACCTAGTCCGTGGTATCCTCTACCCTACTTTCAACCTCTATCATTTTGCCTCTTTTACACATTCCAAATCTGTAAAAGCCTAAGATATGTGTCTGCTTGTGTCTGGGTTATTTCACTTAGTATAATGTTTTCAAGGTTGACCATCTTGTAGCATGTATCCTAAAGACACTTTAAAGGTTAGAAATAACAAGATTTCCATCTGCCTTTGGGTTGGCAAGAAAGATTTGGAACTGACCTTTGGTATCCCACTGTAGGCATGTGCATAAGTCACTGCACGCCTTTTCAGGCACACCTCCGATAATTTAGGGGTGAGTTTAGGCAAAGATCGAGTAAGAGTCCCCTTCCCTGACAACTCTGCCAGTCAAAGATGTATTGTTGGAATAAGTGAGTGAGTGAGATGTTCTCAATTCTGTGAGACAGAAAAGAATTAAAAGGGGTTTTCATCACAGAACCTTCATTCTCTATTCAAGATGAAATAAGGAATTATCGAGACTGGTTTCTGAGACATCTGATGGTCAGGTTTCTTTTCTTAGTGGATGAATTACTTCAAGATCAGAGCAGAGAAACTGTACGCTCTTTTCTAACTCTTCATCAAAGGAACTCAGCCATCTCCTATGGGAAAGAAAACAAACATTGTTTTTTCCCAGGTTCGGGGTTTGGGACACAACCTGTTCACTGTCTCTCTCACATCAGGTGACTCTCTTCTGATATGCATCCAACATAATTGACAGAGACAGCACCCAGCCACCACACTACTCCTCCTTTCTCATTTGGGTATCTGACAGGGTTTGCTTCATCTATTGCAAGACAGATTTTATAACCAATAGGCAGGCATGGAACCATCAAGAGGATAATAATAGAATTGATAATGGTAAGGCATCCTCCTGTGCCCTTGCTCTTACTCGCCTACAAGGATCTACTGTGAGCAGGTATGTATCTTACCTTCAGTGCCTTGATTTTCTAGGAAGGGTCGAGTAAGTATACAATACGTTTTCAGAGAAAAGAGGAAACGTCACATGTCAACAGGTGAGTCTGCAGGATTATGATGTCTCAGTCGAGTTTCTCATGGCATATGAAAACATTGGTAGAAATTTAATGGAATATTTTTAAAACATCCAAAGACTAGGTCCTGAGTTGCTTTAATAAGGGGAATTTCTGGGGATCCCTGGGTGGCTCAGCGGTTTGGCACCTGCCTTTGGCCCAGGGCGCGATCCTGGAGTCCCGGGATGGAGTCCCGCATCGGGCTCCCGGCATGGAGCCTGCTTCTCCCTCCTCCTGTGTCTCTGCCTCTCTCTCTCTCTCTCTCTCTCTCTCTCTCTCTCTGTGTGTGTGTGTGTGTGTGTCTATCATGAATAATAAATAAATAAATAAATCTTTAAAAAAAATAAGGGGAATTTCCCTCTCCCCAGTACTCTTCAGAACAGACTCACACAACAAGAACTCGTCAGTCTACAAATAGCATTGAGCCACACGCATCTATCTAACTAGAAAATAGAGTGTTCGGTTGGCAGGATCCTCATCTCAGGAAACACAAGTCTGAAAGGATGGGCATTAAGGACAGAGGAGAACTGAGTCACAACCCTCTGGCATGGGGTAAAACTCGGTAGGGGGAGCAAAGCTGACATAAAAAAAGAACAATTCTTTGCTTTTGTGAATGGCAACCTATTACTGGCATGAAGTGGAGTGTGGGGTGTAAGAGAAAGGCCTTCCAGGAACTTTCTTTCATGTTCCGGCAGGACACCGGCAGGCCTCTGACATCATGACAGAGGCACGTGGAACCAAATGCACATCAGATGCATTCTTTGTAATTATGGTGGGATGTGCTGGCAACAGGACCAGTGTGGCAGCTACCTCTGAGTATGGTAGGATTGCTAAGACTCTAAGACAGTTTCCCTAGCAGCGTGGCAGGCCTCGAACTCTTCCTGTGTCAGTGCACGGCTGAGTTCACGTGACCCCACATATCACCTTTGATCAGGCTGTGCAGAATGGGCAGCAGGGATAGTGTGGGATAGTGTATTAGTTTACAAGAGCTGCCACAACAAAATGTCACCTGCTGGGTGGCTTTAGGAACAAAAGTTTATTTTCTCACAGTTCCAGAGTTAGGAGGTTCCAAGATCAAGGTACCCATATGGCTCACGTTCCCCTGAAGCCTCGCTCCTTGCCTTGCACATGGACACCCTCTTAGATGCCTCTTCACATATCGTCCTTCTGTGTTCACACACCCCTGTTTTTTTGTTTTTGTTTTTGGTTTTTTTTGCGTGTGCCCTAATCTCCTCTTCTCAGAAGGACGCCAGACAGATTGGAGTAGGGGCCACCCTAACAGCTTCATTTTAACCCAATCCCGTATTCAAAAGCCCAATCTTTGGGATGCCTGGGTGGTTCAGAGGTTGAGTGTCTGCCTTCGGCTCAGGGCATGATCCCATGTCCCATGTCCTGGGATGGAGTCCCACATCGGGCTCCCTGTGGGGAGCCTGCTTCTCCCTCTGCCTGTGTCTCTGCCTCTCTCTCTCTCATGTCTCTCATGAATAAATAAATAAAAATCTTTAGAAAACAAAAACAAAAGCCCAATCTTCAAGTACAGTCATATTCTGAGGTCCTGGGGGTAAACGTTTTAATATAGGAATTTGGAGGGCACACAACTTAGCCCAAAACAGGCAGGATCAGCGCTGAGACACCCTGTCAGCCCCATTTGTGCCACCATCTTCCATCATCAGAGAAGTGGCCAGAATTCAAAGTGTGTCCCTTCCCCTGTTTATGTTTCCCTTAGTTAATGTAGTAAGTCAGAGGTCGAACGATGATCCAGGATAGAAGGAAAGTAATGTGCCATAGAGGCAATAATCAGAACCCCAAACAAGCCACTCCACCCCTTCTCTAGGAGTCTGTGGTCCCTCATGAATAACAAGGAGATTGATGCTGGTTACCTGTGTCATAGGATTATTGGAAGAACAGAACATGGTGGCAGTTATGAAAGTGCCTGGAGGGATCCCTGGGTGGCGCAGCGGTTTGGCGCCTGCCTTTGGCCCAGGGCGCGATCCTGGAGACCCGGGATCGAATCCCACGTCAGGCTCCCGGTGCATGGAGCCTGCTTCTCCCTCTGCCTGTGTCTCTGCCTCTCTCTCTATCTCTCTGTGACTATCATAAATAAATAAAAATTAAAAAAAAAAAAAGAAAGTGCCTGGAAACAGTTTGTGGCTAATCTTCGTGAATTTATCCCCTTCCGTGCATATTCAATCCTTACCATGGAGCGTGTTTTTGATCCTAGGAGCCTTGCCTCTCCTTCTCACTGCATTTGTTGATCTCTGGCCCAACAGTCTTTCCTACCAATGTCCTATTGTAAGAAAAACTGGTTTTGTTTAAAAATGCATCCTGCCCGATCCCAGTGCAGTCATGGCTATCCCATTCCCCTTTGCCGGGTGATGGTACGTCCAGCCTCCTCTACACCTAATGGTGGTGGCCATGTGACCCAGCTCTGCCCACGGAACTCGATGGGCCATATGTAGGTGTCTTCTGTGGAAGATTCTGTTTCTTGAGAAGAAGGACATATGTGCAGTGGGATGTTAATTAAGTCATCAGAAAGAAGGAAATCCTGCCATTTGTGACAGGGATTTAGAGCTAGAGCCTTCTTCTGATCTAGTCTGCATATTTTGGCAAGTGTGAGGCAGAGGCAGTGTTGCAGTTTTCTCTTGGGAGGCACAGACTGGTTGGCTCTCTCTCTTTTTATAATGCCAGCATGGGGCGCCGGCGCCCTTTGAGGCTTAAAATTGAGATATTTTAATTCTATGTACCCTTCTCTTCTTTATGTATTACATGGAATTCTTCTCTGATGAGCAACTTCCCTCATCCACTCTTTGGGAACCAGCGTTACACTTCATATGCCAAACATGGGATGATTGTTTCATTATTTGCCTCTGCTCACCCAATTTCAAAATAATGAATTTACGTCCCAGCATTTAATAATGGTGACTATGAGGTCTTTGTTTCTTTAGAGTCACTATGGACTCAATGTTTAATCACAGAGATGTGTTTAGGTCCATCTTAGTTATTATTCTTGCTGACACTCAGTTTGTCCCTAAGTGATGCAGACTCCATCTGAATCTGCCTACACAGGGGCAAGCACACAGCAGGTGCTTAGTAAATGTGTGCTGAAAGTATGTCAAACAACTGAGTGAGGTGTATTGATAGCATACTTGATTGTTTTGTCATAACATTACAGTACTGTGCCCGCCCCCTCCAGCAGATGTTTGAAGCTGACATGACCCCTTTGCTCTCTTTGGTGTTTTTCGAGAAGTGCTACCCTAGGATCAGAAAATTGATCACTCACTCTTCTTCATTGGAAATTTCTACTTTGATGGGGGCGTGGTCAAGGACAAGTGACCTCAACTCATGGATCTGATTATCTTTTGGCTTCCAAAATTCATTTCCTCACATGGCCATTAAGCCTCGCTCACACTGTTTTCTCCGTGCTCACCTGTGCCATCATCTGCTATTGCTGTAATTCCCAGAACCTTGCAGAGCACAGATTTCTTCTTTCCCTAACACAGCTCCTCCTTATTACCGTCCCAGCACTCCTATGGAAGTAGTTTGTCAGCAAATCAACAAATGTCTTTATTCTGCTTCTTCATCTCAGTGGCTTTTCCAGTTATGGCTGTGCATGTTGAAGGCTGAGTGTTTGACCTTGGTCACGTCAAAGGCCCTTTGGTGACCAGCCTCCGTTTCCTCAAACTTCAACTTTCCAATTTCTAACATGGGGCTAAGAGCTAGCTTGCTCTCCTGTGTCTGTGTGAAATGAGTTCCACAGAAGATTGCTAGAACATTATAAATCATACAACGTCTGGTTGTGTGAATTTTTGGTACCCACAATTACTTGAATACAGGCTGCATATAAGAAGTGTTGGATTAAATGTGGGGGAATTAGACAACACCTTCAACCTATCCCAGTACTCTTAGAGACGGCAGTAATACTTACACATGAATCACTGGATTATAGCCAGGATTCAGTTGGCCATCGTGTTAGCATATAGGGATCCTTTTTTCTCCTTTTAACCCCCAGATTTGACTACCTTCTGGGAGGGCTACTCCAGCAGTTGGCTATTGGGCAACTCAGTTCTAGCTAAGTTTAATTACCCATAATTTATTATTTGTTTTTTTATTGATATAATTGACATTTTTCTGTTTTTATTGCAATATAATTGACATATTATTTTGCATAACCTTAAGGTGGGCATATTTCCTTGAGCATGTTTTATTTTATATTTATGTATATTTATGTATATATATATATATGCACTCATAGATTCTTGATTAGTGTTAACCAATATCACCATGATGTCCCATAATTATATTTACTATATGTATGCTTCCTTGAATTTTACTGCAGCATTTTCGTACTCATAAAATTGAGCAATGTTGAGTATAAATCTCTGTGTTTGGAGTTTTTCACATTCCCCTTAATTGTGTGCAAATTTTTCTAAATGTAACAGGATTACCTCATCAGCTTTGGTTTTGTACTTCTGTTCATTGGATGAATAACTTCTCAGAGTGTATGGTGTGGACAGTGCAGGCAATTGGGAATGCCTTAGAATGGAAATACATTTTTCCCAATTTAACTTTAAAATTAGGCTATTTTCTCTGTGCATACCCCCAGGCTTGGCTATCAGGCACTTCAATCATGATTGATGTTGCTTTGCCACATTTTACTGTAGTATTAGTGTTTGAGGAATAATGAAGCTGCTAAAATATTTTGTAATTTCAGACTCTGTGGTTCTTTGTACCTGCCATGCCTCCTTGCACCTAGCACCCCAGTGTGACCATGTGAATATGGATTCATCTCCACATATCTAAGGAATATGACAGATTGGTTAAAGAAATTTAACAGAGTAAATAGTTTGAAATGCCAGGCCTTGAACTTGAACCTCAACTTTTTTCACACTTCTACTAGTCAGTGTTCAGTTGCTGTTAATAGAAAACATTCTATGTTAATAGTACAGGGATTAATTGGGGAGTTAGAGGCTTTTAAATATTGTCTTTCTAGGGCCTGGAGATTTTAGTCTATTCGTGGAGTCTCAGAACGATGATTGCATACATCAGAATTGGCCCCCAATATGAGTTGTCATTGTTGCCACAGTTGAGGAGTGTGGAAATAAGTATATTTTCAGTAAAACTTTTGGCTTTAGGCATAGTGCTTTTAGTTGCCTACCTGGAGGCAGGAAAGTCTACCCGAGTTGTTATCCTAGGGAAGATACTTCTTCAGCTGGATGCATACCTCCAAATCAAGCCTGCCTTACTCCACAATTCTCTACATTTAAATTGGCTTTAAAGTAAATCTGATCACTGTTCATCAGATTGACAGAAGGTAAAATGTATTGGGAACCGTGGTAGCAAAAACTATAGGAAATGGAGACTTAAACTTTGCATTTTCTTTAGTATAGAGAGGTAAAATTTTTAACAGAAATCAAAGATATCCTGAGAGAACCAATATAAGGCATCCAACACAGTCTTCTTAACCCTGTGTTCATTAGCCCCTTGATATTTTCCTGTTCTCCTTTTAGCCCATCTCATACTACTATTCCTCATTCCTGGATGAAACTTAAAATTTAGCTTGTGTTCTAGGCTGCTCAATGATGCTAGATGTATATTGGGGAAAAAGGAAAATCTCCAAACCTGGAGTACTATATTATGTTTTTCAGTCTAAACTGCTTTTGTTTAATTGGAATTCTTAAAACAATAATTCTACTACTCCCAAGTCAGCCACCTCACCTATACTCCAAAAATCTATTCTATATCTTGCCCCATTCCTCATTTTTCTTATTACAATCTTCCCTCAGAATCTCCACAGGGTTATCTCTTACTTCAGGAAGAAAACATTAGTCTTAATAAAAGAATGCAACTGAATTATCCTTTCCTTTTTAAATTCATCCATATTTCCATTGTCTTCAGATGATCCTAAGGCTTTATCCACTTCCTCCATTTGTGATTTATACCCATCAAATCTTCTGATTCCTTTCTTAATATATAATAGATGCTACAAGTCAGTATGGCCTTAGAATCTTTTTTTTTCCTTAGAATCTTTTTGTCCATATCTGAACACCACTATTAATAAAGTTCACTAGTAAAGAGTGGACTCACTATTTACTAGCTATGTAACCTTGAATAATTCACTCAGCCTCTCTAAACATTCATTTTTTATCTGTAATAGAGAGTGATTTAAGATTATCTTCTTCACAGAGTGGTAGGGAAAAATGAAATGAGAGAATCTATAGAAAATAATTGAAATATGACCTGCCACTAAAAAACACTCAACAAAAGTGAGTGATCATCTAGTTATACTAGATGTAGTTTAACTGTAATGTACTGGATGAGAACATGGAGAGCTTATGAAAAAAATCTGTTTTCTCTAATCATATTGGTGTTGATAGTACTGAGGTTACTATATGTATAAATGGGGTAAGTAAAATGAGTATTTTATTTTTTAATTGTATTATCCCTGTTATCATTGACAACCAGTATTCTTGGTTTAATAGAAATGTGTAGGGCAGCCCAGGTGGCTCAGCAGTTTAACGCCGCCTTCAACCCAGGGCCTGATCCTGGAGACCCGGGATCGAGTCCCACATCAGGCTCCCTGCATGGAGCCTGCTTCTCCCTCTGCCTGTGTCTCTGCCCTCTCTCTCTCTCTCTCTCTCTCTCTCTCTCTCTCTCTCTCTCTCTCTTGCTCTCTGTCTCTCATGAATAAATAAATAAACAAAATCTTTAAAAAAGAAATGTGTAAAATAGGTCTGATATACATTGTCATACAAGATAATAAACTAATTAGTATATTAAGAAAGATTGTTTAAAACACATCAAGTATATGTAAATCCAATAATTCATAATTATTCTTTTGAAATATCCTTATTTATTATCTGTGAAGGATTATAGGCACTCAAATTATTTTGAAAACTCTCAAAGAGAAATAATCACTTCCCTGTGTTTCCTTTACAATTTATACCTCAAAGTAACACAATTGCTGAAGGAAGATGGTTTTAAAGCTATATTCCAGTTAATAAGAAATGACAGAAGTGTATGATCACAATTTTGCAATCCCTAATGATATAATGTTTCTACACAATCATCATTAATTTCTTTTTTTTTTGTTTTTTTTTAAGATTTTATTTATTCATGAGAGACACACAGAGAGAGAGAGAGAGGCAGAGACACAGGCAGAGGGAGATGCAGGCTCCATGCAGGGAGACCGACGTGGGACTTGTTCCTGGGTCTCCAGGATCACTCCCTGGGCTGAAGGCGGCACTAAACTGCTGAGCCACCAGGGCTGCCCTCATCATTAATTTCTGCTAAGTGTAAAATGAGTCACAAACTGATCTTATATGCCTCTTTGCTAAAATGCTAAAAACTGGCACCTATAGTGCAAGCTCATAGATCCAGTTATTGATATACAGGAAATAGAGAAAATATTCTAAACTATACTATAAAGATACAATCAACAAACTCAAGAATGTAGAAAACTCTACAAGTCTCAACATCCATTTTCTTCAATGAATAAATGACATGAAAAAAGGGAGGATAGGTTGGGAACCTGTAGATTGAAACTTAAAAGAGGTATCAAAAAAGCTGGGTAAAATTGAACTCTAGTGTTTGAGTATACATTAGTGTGATAAAACTATACAGGAAATAATGAATAAATCATAAATGTCAGGATAGTGGTTACACTTATGGAGAGAGGGAGTGGGTTGTGACTGGACAGGGTATTGAAAAGCCTTATGGGTTGGCCAGCAAATTTCTTATCATTGGTTTGTGTGGTGGCTACAAGTATGTTTCCCTTCTAAATCAATAAACAATAATTTTGTGTTATGCAATTTTCTATATTTGTGCTATATTTCACAAAAAAATAAGGAGAAACAATTAGGCAATGGCCAGATACTGCCTGCACTTAAAACAACAACAACAACAACAACAAAAGAATACTCCACAAGAAATCTTTGGTGAAGACAATTATCTCACTTATTGATGAACTCTTTCAAAGTTCTAGGCAGATAAACTTGAGACATTCACCCTATCACACAAACCAAATAAATTTTGTCCAAGATTAGTTTCCATGAATAAACCCTTGTTAATGTTTCTCTCTCTTGGATGGACCTGCCTCCCACTGAGCCCCAAGAATGATGACTTGTGAAGCTATCCTCTCACTATTTCTCATTTCTTCTTTAAGGTTTTAGAGGTGAATCATCCTCTGTTCTCTGATAGAGATATTACTAAGTAGTAGTCATGTTAACATTCTCATGATCAGTGCAATTGACCCAGGTGAAGGAAACATCCCAGGTCTGTCCTGCTTCCTTGCTAGTCCTAACCTTATGTAAACACAACTGCCTAAACCTTGCTTGACAAGTTCTCCCAGACATTTTATTAAGTCTATCATAGGTGTACAGAATGCCCAAGGAAGGCTCTAGCACATGTATATTGTCCAAGGGTCTCTGCACATTTAACCTCTCAGTTCTTCCAATTCGTTGTGATTAAGTGTGCACACTCTATGTGACAACAAATAATTAAGCCATTACCAGAGGCAAAAAGAATGAAGGGTTTGATATTTAATGGCTTTGGAACAACACAGAACTAGTAAAATAGTGGCAGGCACAGGCCAAACCATAAAGGGTCCAAGTCTGTTAGACATAGGACATTTTTTTCTACTCCTAAAGTCTGGAGAACAAAATGGTTAAGTTATAAATCAGTAACCAGTTTTTAAAGTATTTGAACCTGTTGGATTTATTTAATATCCAACTGTATGATCTTATCTTGCACTAGCAAACTGTATTTTCCCAAGATTTTTTTTTTTACTTCAGTTCTATCTAAATTAAGATAATCTACAGACTAGCTCTTCTAGGCTTTGGCTCAAATGTTATAAACTCTGTCTGAGGGTGAGATTCTATTGATTAGTGTCTATGGACTTTGTTCATCTCAGAGGTCTTAATTAGTTCAATTAGGCTGATATCCATAGCCCCCTGTTATTACCACTAACTGAGGAAGGTTCCAACATGATACTGATTTGTTCTTAGACAAATTCAGTACCAGCAACATAGGCGGTGAGTAGGGTTCCAAGCCTTCAAGATGTGGCAAGAAAGCCTATGGACCCAGGGTGTACTCTGGAGAGGTGGAGAGGTGCTTGTGAGTGGGGCAGGTATGCTCAGAATACAGTTGGTTAGAATCCAAGTGATTTGAGTCCAGGGCTTGCCTGTGTGAACCATCACAGCATTCTAGGGTAGCCATTGGTCAGGGAACTGCAGAAAAGCTCTAAGTTGGGCAGCTTCGCTGGAACGAGGTTTTCCTTCGGCATTCCTTCCACACACACAGCCACAGTGCTTCACGTGAAAACAAGCTATGACCCCACCCTTACACCACAGAAGCCATCACAGCAAGATGGTTGTGGGGGTCCTCTGGAAGATGGAAAATCAAAAAGTTTCTGGGTTTCGAATTGAGTGGTCTTAAGTCTCATTTCCTGGGTTCAGCTGCATCTTCATGTATTTCACGAGTGCTTCTCTACTAATTTCTTCCTTTGGTTGCTGGGTTTCTGGATAGTTAACCCATCTCCTGCCTCCATTTTTGTTCAATAGCAATTCTCGCTTTTTTACTTGGATCTTGGGGTAGAATTGTAAATCAGGTGTGCCAGTCTAGGCCTGATCATTACATTGTCAAATTGCTCTCCCAAATCGTGTGAACAAAAATGAATGGAAAATTTCGTTTTACAAATCCTACTTTTATACTTGGCCCATGGCTGAGCACTAAGGAGGCCTAGCGTACGGATGGCAGCGAGGGGTCAATCCACGCCCCGCGTTGGGTCGGCGGTGGAGGAGTCGGAAGTGGTTGGGGTTTGGGGGAGGAGATCCGCTCACACACAGGAGGAGAGGGTTGATCCGCCATATCTGCTGCTGCTGCTGCCGCAGTTGCGAATGCAGTGTTGGGAGTTAGCTGCCGCGGGCGCTGCCACTAAGGTTCGTGTAGCTCCCCCTTGGCCCTTCACTCTAGCAGCCTTACCCCCCTGCGGCGTAGCGCGCTCTTTCTGGCGTGTTAACCCCGCTCCCTCCCCGCCGCCCATCAGGTCCTCTGACCATGGATCCCGGCAGCAGCAGCAGCGACTCGGCGCCCGACTGCTGGGACCAGGTGGACATGGAAGCCCCGGGTTCGGCCCCGAGCGGAGACCGAGCTTCCTCGGCCGTGGCCGAGGCTCAGCGGGAGCATCTCAGCTCGGCCTTCAGCCGTCAGCTCAACGTCAACGCCAAACCCTTCGTGCCTAACGTACACGCCGCGGAGTTCGTGCCGTCCTTTCTGCGGAGCCCGGCTCAGCCGCAGACCCCCCCGGCCGACAGCACCAGCATCGATGAAACCTGCACCGACGCAGGCGACCCTCAAGGTAAAAGGCTGGGACGGGGGGCACCTGTGGAACATTCCAAAGAGGAACAGTTAGTGTTGCGTGAAGGTTCCAATTCAGCCGTTACCATGGAACTTTCAGAACCTGTTGTAGAAAATGGAGAGGTGGAGATGATCCTAGAAGAGTCATGGGAGCACGATAAAGAAGTAAGTGAAGCTGAACCAGGGGGTAGTTCCTTGGGAGATTCGGGTCCCCCAGAAGAAAGTGGCCAGGAAATGATGGAGAAAGAGGAAATGAGAAAATCTAAATCTGTGGTGGTGCCCTCAGGTGCTCCTAAAAAAGAACACGTAAATGTGGTATTCATTGGGCATGTAGATGCTGGAAAGTCAACCATTGGAGGACAAATAATGTTTTTGACAGGAATGGTTGACAAAAGGACACTTGAGAAATATGAGAGAGAAGCTAAAGAAAAAAACAGAGAAACTTGGTATTTGTCCTGGGCCTTAGATACAAACCAGGAAGAACGAGACAAGGGTAAAACAGTAGAAGTGGGTCGTGCCTATTTTGAAACAGAAAAGAAACATTTCACCATTTTAGATGCTCCTGGCCACAAGAGTTTTGTCCCAAATATGATCGGTGGTGCTTCTCAAGCTGATCTGGCTGTACTGGTGATCTCTGCCAGGAAAGGAGAATTTGAAACTGGATTTGAGAAAGGTGGACAGACAAGAGAACATGCGATGTTGGCAAAAACAGCAGGGGTAAAACATTTAGTAGTGCTTATTAATAAGATGGATGACCCCACAGTTAATTGGAGCAGCGAGAGATATGAAGAATGTAAAGAAAAACTGGTGCCCTTTTTGAAAAAAGTTGGCTTTAGTCCCAAAAAGGACATCCACTTTATGCCCTGCTCAGGGCTTACTGGGGCAAATATTAAAGAGCAATCTGATTTTTGCCCATGGTACACTGGATTACCATTTATTCCATATTTGGATAATATGCCAAACTTCAACAGATCAATTGATGGACCAATTAGGCTGCCAATTGTGGATAAGTACAAGGATATGGGCACTGTGGTCCTGGGAAAGCTGGAATCAGGATCCATTTTTAAGGGCCAGCAGCTTGTGATGATGCCGAACAAGCACAATGTGGAAGTTCTTGGAATTCTTTCTGATGATGCTGAAACTGATTATGTAGCCCCAGGAGAAAACCTTAAAATCAGACTGAAGGGAATTGAAGAAGAGGAGATTCTTCCAGGTTTCATACTGTGTGACCCTAATAATCTGTGCCATTCTGGACGCACGTTTGATGTTCAGATAGTGATTATTGAACACAAGTCCATCATCTGTCCGGGCTATAATGCGGTGCTGCACATTCATACTTGTATTGAGGAAGTTGAGATAACGGCCTTAATCTCCTTAGTAGACAAAAAATCAGGAGAGAAAAGTAAGACACGGCCCCGCTTTGTGAAACAAGATCAAGTGTGCATTGCCCGTTTAAGGACAGCAGGAACTATCTGCCTTGAAACGTTCAAAGATTTTCCTCAGATGGGTCGTTTTACTTTAAGAGATGAGGGTAAGACCATTGCCATTGGAAAAGTTCTGAAACTGGTCCCAGAGAAAGACTAAGCAGTGTTCTTGATGGCCCTGCCCAATACTGTGAGGATTGACTACAAAAGTTCACCACCTTCTCTTACTGCCCATTGACAGACTTCTCTTCATATTTTGCAGAGAAAATTCACAGCAAAAATCCATGTTTTGTCAGCTTTCTCATGTTGAGATTTCAGTTATGTCACTGTTGAATTTACCCACAACTTTCCTCCTCCTATGCCATTTTGCTTCCTTGGACAGAACCAGTAATAGCTTTGTAAGTGATGTGGGTGTAATTGTCTTTAACAATGAAAAATTAATATATTTTTTAATTTTTCATTTTCCCTTAGGATAGAGGACCCTTGTTCCACGCAGATCAATCAGAGTGTGTTGGTGTGTGTGTACATGTTAAAAAGACAACTAACATGTCAATAAAATATTCCATTTGAAACTCTTACCAGTATCCGAAATGCTTCTGAATATTTTTTAAAATTTGTACATAATAGTTCTCAATTAGCTTTTCTACTTAAGTAATTGATACATGTCATTACTCAGGCTTTTAAAGACTGTCCTCCACTCACTGTTTTAAACGAGGCATTTACAAACAGTGCACAGGTTTGTGTTAAAGGAAAATTTTTCGTTTGGAAAAAAATCTTTTGGAGGGCTCTTCCCAATGAGCTTTCTTTTCTCTGTCCAATTCAAATCAATAAAGGAGCTCCTCTGTTTCCCCACTTGTGATCTGAAGGAGAAAGCGTTGCCCAATTACGAATATACCTGGGGATTCAGACCATATGTTGACTAAACTCCTCCATACCCCATCGTCTAGACTCGTGATGTGGGGGACAACACAGCAAGGGGCATGATTGTTGAGAAGATAAATGCTTGCAAATAAGGCTGTAAGCCATTTACTGAAAAGTGAGGGTTAGTGTGGGCCCTGACTGGGAAATGAGCCCACCCCACCCTTGTATTCTTCAGTGCTTGGGGTTAGTAGGAAAGGAAGAAGGTCATTTTTCCAATCAGATCGCAACCCACTTTTGAGTCAGAGATAAGAGACTTGTTCTCTAAACAGTGTGTTGAGGAAAACCCACAACTCTCCATCCTGAGGTGGCTGCTTTTATTGCCAGGACAGTGGCTTTATAACCTGCATAACTATCAACAGCTGCAAGAACTTGCAGTCTTGGTAAGTGCTTAGTGACCCAGTGTAAACACCTGCCTAGTGGTAGACAGGGCCAGTTCCTCACATTCATGGACTGCTTGAACAGGGATGGAGACTGGCTGCCAGACAACCTGGGCCCGTGTTTAGACAAAGACAGTGTCCCCTTCTGTGTGGTCCCTTGGTGGGTGTACCCATGTACCTCCAGGCTACCAGCAATAGCCACAGGTCTTCTCAGAGCATCAATAGCATGGTTCTGTGAATCAACCACCATAGATCTTCAGGGGTACCCACATGGGAAACAAGAATTTGTGTTTTGTTCTTTGTCAGCTCACCTAATCCACATGGATACACCTCATATTTTCTTGGACCCCATCCTTTAATAATAGAATGTCAGTGGCAGGGGTACCTGGGTGGCTCAGTGGTTGAGCACCTGCCTTTGGCTCAGGTTGTGATCCTAGGGTCCTGGGATCAAGCCCTGCATCAGCTCCCTGCAGGGAGCCTGCTTCTTCCTCTGCCTATGTCTCTGTCTCTCATGAATAAATAAAAGAATCTTTTAAAAAATAGAATGTCAGTGGCAAGAGTTTCATCTTTGAGATTCCTTCTCTTGTCTCTGTGCTCTGAATTTTATGCAAAATGCAGACCAATTCAGTGTCTGCCAGGAGTTTTGCCCTGCAGCCACTTAAATTATTTCTTGTGCTGCATCAATCTCATTTTTTTACAGTTTTAATAATTTATTGATAGGATTATTGTAGATCTCTTTCACTAATAGGCCAAAGCCACAAGGCAGGACAGAACTTTTTCTCCATCCAACTTGGATAATTTCCCCTTCAAAAACTGGCTCCTAGATACCTTTCTCGATAGCTAGTTGAATAGCAACTTCTCCACCAGGAGCTCTGAACTGTGTGTATGTGTGTGTACACATCTAAAGAGTCCAGGGCATAAACTTTTGGAAATAGATTTTAGAAACTAATTCTTTTCATTTCAGTGAGAAACAGATCATCCAGGTCAATGGAGACATCAGACTCTGGATCTTTAGGAAACTGGATATAAACTCATGGTAACATTTCTTTATAATTTCCTGAATAACTTCCTCTTTAGTTCTTAATATCTTATGGTCTCCAATGCTGCAAACTTGAGGCTGTTGACAAACACTAGTTTTCCCTAGGGCATACTGAGCAGTGTCCTTTCAGAGGTTCCCTATTGTCTCCATTTCAGGCCAATTTAACTGTCTTCAGAGCTTCATCTGGCAACCAAGGTAATGTAGAATCTCCCTAAATCAGGCTGCATGCTGTAGATACATTACGAACTTCCTGCTACAGGCTTTCTCAATAAATGTCTTCCCATTGGATCTTGGCAGCTTTCCCCCCAAGCCACTTCCTTTATTTCTCTGGGCATTATGGGACAAATCTGAAATTCAGGGAAAGGGGCCAACTTACTCTGTATTTTAGCAGAGACCCAAAAAAAGGAAAGAAAAGGGAAAGTTTGGACTAGGTAGAAGCTAGCAGACCTCCTCCACATAACTCTCTTGGAGCATCTTTCTCTGGTACCCTGAAAAATGGCCAGTGCTTTTAATATCTACTATGCTTACTGTTCCTGTCTTCAAAAGACAAATACTTTCTCAAAATAGACACTCCTTTCACAATATCTTGATGCCAGTTTACTACGATGCAAAAATCTGCTTTTTATAAAGTTTACTTATAAACATTTTACAGTTCAAATATTGAACTCATTTTAGTTAAAATGGACTACTTGGCAGCAGGGAGATGACTAGTCACTGTTTCATGACCGTTAAAAAGGAAACTCTCCATTGACGATGGGAATTATGCCAAAACCTGAGCATTTGAACATGTTCACAATGATCCAGATTTTATGTTGAGTAGAGTTCTTTCTATGTTTTCCATTGAGAGTGTTGGTATACTTCCATTTGTTCTAGTTTTCAGTTACAATATCTACTTTACATACCCTTAAAAATATTGTATGGTTTCTTTTATAAGTTAGTGGGTAAAAGTTCAGGCTCTAAGAATCCAACATCAATAAAAAGGAGTTCAGCAAAGCCCCTTATTTTCTACAGATTCATATTGAGTAATCAGATCTACAGATCATTTGAAGACATTTCTCAGCCATCTCTCTTTGATTGGTGAACGTCAAAAATCTTAGCAGAGAATATTGAGACCTGTACCCCAGTTTTAGTAGGAGAGGGCAAAAACAACAACAAAAAAGACTTGTCAATAGTCAGGCTGCACACAATCAAGTCACGGTATCTCTCACTTGATATATATCCAAAAAGTAGCCACTCATAGCTCTTTTTTTACATTTGAATAATTTCCCACTCAAAAACTGGCTCCTCCTAAAAACAAAAACAAAAACAACAACAAAAAAAACTGGCTCCTAAATGTCTTTCTCAATAGCCAGTTGAATAACAACTTCTCCAGCAGGAGCTCTGAACACTGAACAGAGACTTAGTTGAATTATCTCCTCTGGAGACTGCTTTTGCTAGCTCTACCACAGACTATCAGTGACCTTTTGCCACACCAATGAATTCACAGAAGAATATATTGTCACATGGTAAGTGGCTATGAAAGACTCCAAATGGCTTCTGCAGGTTTAACGGACAGTCCCTAGATTAAAGTCTGGTGTTTTATTTCTTTTGGCACCTTGCTTTAACTGATGTTCATGTAACATATATTATTTAGCTTTCTACACTGCTTTAGCCTCTTTTGCCAGTTCGGTAGAGTATAAGTGAATGGGTGAAATAAAATGTATTAAGTATCTAAAGGCTTAGCTCTGAGTGGTGCTAAGGACAGACTGCTCTGTCCCCATCAGTGTTCCTCAGTGCATGCTAAACCAAAAAGAACTGTGGTCTGAAATAGTAGATGAGCTACAACTATGCATTTCACTCATTTAAGAAGGGCACACAGAGGGTTTGAAGAGCAAGAGATATATCTAAGGAGGCCCTAACCTTAAAGGACAGTGATTCTGGATGGATGAGAGGTGGCTTCACAAGATCCTGGTGGTGCGTAAAACATTGCAGTGACCACAACTTAATGTAATTCAAGAAGAACTGTTTGCTTCTATGGCTGGCACACTATTCAAGGTCCGGAGGGAAGTTGGGGGCATGAAAACTCTGAGAAATTTCATAGCAGAATCTGAACTGGGCCTGCTGGTATTTGGAGGTGGGGGTTGGATGCACATCAAATTCATTCTGTAAGACAAAAAGTTCAAAACTGCTGGCAATACTGGCAGCAAGAAAGCCAACTCTGAGGATAATGACATTGCCAAGACCCCAAGGTACAAGTGTCAGTCTCCACACTATCTACCAATGCCTGACTGAGTTAGTGGGATCCAAGATAACTCATATGACCTGAATGTGCAGACTGCTAACAACAAAAATGAAGGGCAAGCTCTGTTCTAGGTCATCCTAGTGTCTCTACCTCTGCCAGAAGACTCCATCATTAGAGAAGTGGCCAGCATCAAAATACATCTGCTTCCTACCCAGGCATTAGCGAACTTCTTTTTTTTCCCCGTTTCTGTTTCAGAAAGTGATCTTGGTAAGCCAGAAAAGGAACTATGACCCGTGGCGGAGGGGTAAAGTGATGTGCTATGGAGGCACTAATAAGACCCCCAAAAAAGCCACCTCACCCTACTCCTATGAGTCTCTGTTCCCTCATGCATAGCATGGAGATAATGCTGGCTGCCTGTGTTATAGGTTTGTTGTGACGGCTGAACTCGGTAGCAGTTACAGAAGTCCTGGAAATGGTTTGTGGCTCAATGCTTAGAAGTTTATTCCCCTCAGGGTATATTCAATCCTTACCCTTGACAGTGGTTTTGACCCAATTAGCTCTGCTTCTCCTTCTCACTGGATTTGTTGATTGCTGACCCAATAGCTTTTTTACCAATTCCTTATGGTAAGAAAAACTGATTTTTTTTTTTTTTTAGAAAGAAGCAGTATGTCCAGTCCAGGGAGGAGACTCAGAATTTCTCCAATCAAATCGTGGCTATCCATTCCCCTTTGTCAGGTGATGGTTCTTTCCAGCCTCCCTTATACCTAAGCATGGCCATGTGGCCCAGGTCTGCCCAATGAAGGATATGGGGAATGTGTAGGGGATTTATACAGAAAAGGCTGTTTCTTAATAAAAAGGATAGATGTGAGAAAAGATGATGGTACTTGGAATGAGAGAGATACCTGGAGCTGTTGTAGTCATTTTGTGATAAGCATGTGGTCATAGAGTCAACCTGCTAAAAATGGTTGAGTAGGAGGTTAGAAGCTATGGTATTATGACATCTTTGAGCAGCTGAACCAATGGAAGTGTACTTCCGTACTTCTCATTCCCAGTGGGGGGTTGGGGAAGATAAGGCCCTGTTTATTTATACTATTGTCTCTAGACTTTATTTTTTAAATATTATTCATTTTTTAAAAGATTTTATTTATCTACTCATGAAAGACACAGAGAGAGGCAGAGACATAGGCAGAGGGAGAAGCAGTTTCCACGCAGGGAGCCGGACAAAGGACTTGATCCCAGGATCTAGGATCATGCCCTGAGGCTAAGGCAGCCACTCAACCACTGAGCCACTGAGGCATCCCATCTCTAAACTTTAGCTGCATAGTAAATTCATTGAAAGTAGCTTTTAGAAATACCAATGCCCTGGCTCCATACCCAGAAATTCTGATTAATTAGTTTACATTGTGGATATATATATATATAAAACATCTTTATCCATTCATCCTTTAATGGACACTTACGTGTCTCCAAATAGAAGCACACAGCACTACCTATGAGATATTCTTGTCAAAAAGAAGAAGGAGAAGGAGAAGAGAAGGAGAAGAAAGAAGAAAGAAGAAGAAGAAAGAAGAAATCTCACTTAAATCTAATAAAGGCTCTGTTTCTGATTTGAAAATCAGATTTCATAAGTCAGAGAACAACAAATACCATATGATTTCACTTGCATGTGAAATTTAAGAAACAAAACAGAGGAGGGAAAAAAGAAAGACACAAGCCAAGAAACAAACTCTTAACTATAGAGAACAAACTGATGGCTATGGGATGGGGGATGGTTGAAATAGATGACGGGGATCAAAGAGTACACTTATCTTGGTGAGCACCAGGTGATGTATAGAATGTTAGAATGAATCACTATACTGTATACCTGAAACTAATAGAACACTATATGTTAACAATGGTGGGATTAAAAATTAAAAAGTGGGGTACCTGGGTGGCTCAGTGTTTGAGCATCTGTCTTTGGCTCTGGTTGTTCTGAGCCAGAGCCAAAGGTTCTGGGATTGAATTCTGCATCGGCCTCCCTACAGGGAGCCTGCTTCTCCCTCTGCCTACGTCTCTGTCTCTCCCTCTGTGTCTCTCATGAATAAATAAATAACATCTTTTTACAAATTTAAAAACTTAATAAAAAAGAATCAGATTTCAAATATTTATTTAAAAATATTTATTTCAACTCAAGATCCAGTTTACTCTCATGCATTATAATTTGGTAATATGCCTATTATGTCACTTTCAATCTATAGGTTGCTCCTTTCTCTCCTTTGTTTTTCTTGCAATTGAAGAATTTGGATCCTTTAATCTCTAGAGTTTCATAGATTTTGCTGACGTCCTCCCTTTGTCATTGTTTAACATATCCATATATCTCCTGACTTACCTGTATATTGGCTTGTAGAGACAGAGCCTTTATTAGATCCAAGTTTTTTTTCTTTTAGCAAGAATACCTCACAGATAGTGCTGTGTATTTCCATCTGGAGACACATAATGTCTGGCTGTCTCTTTTTTTATGATGTTATCAGACACTGATGATTATCACCTAGATCTAATATTTCATTACAGATTGTAGCATGAAGATATTTTATTTATCCTTCTCATTTATTAGCTAGAATAAAGATTCTCTAAAGAGAATCTTCCTCACATAAATTATTTGATGACACAGTAGATGTACAAATGGAAGGATTATTATTTGATTTTTCCCTTCTATTTATGTTTTAAATTATGAATTTATTCCCTAGTACCTTTAAAGGTTATCACAGAGTACAGTTTCAGAGTCACTATGAATACAATATTTAAATCCACTTAATATGTTTAAATCTATTTAATTACGTTCTTACAGATGCTCAAATTGTTGCATTTTTAAGCATCTAGGCTCTTCAGATTAGCTCTTAAATCCCTTTTACACAATCACAATAGTCATTCCTCTGGTACATTAAGTTGTTCTAGGCTCACCTTATACATTTCCTAAAATTAGCTAATTCATCACATAATCTTGATGTTTTTTAGAGTGGAAAATGCTGGTATAGAGCAAAATTATGTTGCTTGGCTGCATGTTACTGGATTCATCACAGTTTCTAGTGCTTTGTAGGGGACAGAGCTAAGAAATATGTATTTTTGAAGTAAACTATGAGTTTATACTGAGACTTCTCATTCAAATTAATGGCTTCAGGGTATTGACCTTTCATCAATGTATCCTTTCTCTGAAGACACAGTGCTGACTCCCAAGGACACCAACAAAATTATTCTTTACTGTTATCCCACAATTCACAACCAACAATGTAAAAAAAAAAAGAACATGCCAACAATATCAATAAAAATACTGATTCTGAAAACAGTTTAAAATTTTCATCTGACTCTTGATTCTCAGGTTGTATCCCACTAGGAATTTATAGGACAAATGATTATATTTTACTATTCAAAATAGTTTCTGTGTTGTAATGCAACCAACTTCGTTCACGATAAAGTCCATTAGATTCATTCTGCTTTATATTGCTTTTATCTTATTTAGTTAGATTTTATAAATATGTAAAAGATTCACATAATGTGAAAGTCAAACCTACTAAAGAATGTATTTTATTTTATTTTTTTTTTAAAGATTTTATTTATTTATTCATGAGAGACAGAGAAAGAGAGAGAGAGAGAGAGAGGCAGAGGGAGAAGCAGGCTCCATGCAGGGAGCCCGATGCGGGACTTCTGGGCCGAAGGCAGGCGCCCAACCGCTGAGCCACCCAGGGATCCCCCACAGAGGTACTTTAAAGGTTAAACTAGACTATACTTTTTTTTTTTTTTATGATAGTCACAGAGATAGAGAGAGAGAGGCAGAGACACAGGCAGAGGGAGAAGCAGGCTCCATGCACCGGGAGCCCGACGTGGGATTCGATCCCGGGTCTCCAGGATCGCGCCCTGGGCCAAAGGCAGGCGCCAAACCGCTGCGCCACCCAGGGATCCCTAAAGAATGTATTTTAGAAAAGTCCAGCTTGTCTTCTTTTCCCTTTCAGTCTATACCTCCCATCCCATTTGTACATTTTTTTAGTTTTTTTATTATAATTCTACATGTATTCACACTCATCATGTGTTATATGTGATAATGTACTATACAGCTTTCCCCATCTTAATTTTTTTTCACTCATCAATATATCCTGGAGAGTTTTCCAAATCAATATGTAGAAATAGTCAATCAATTATTTTATTTTATTTTATTTTATTTTATTATTTTATTTTATTTTTCAAGTCCTCTATTCATGGATATTTAATTATGTCAGTTTTTGTTATAACCTATGTTGCTACAATCAACAGTAATTTCATATTTTCCCAATGTTTCTTTGATTTTGAGAATTGGGATTAATGGGACAACAGGTATATGCTAAATATTGCTGAATTCCCCTCCATAAAAATTTTACCATTTTGCAAGGAGTCTGTCTTTTTAGAAAATGTCCCAGGTGATTCTGAGGTTCTGGATGGGTTGAGAACCACTTGCTTAAGTCGTTTTAGTTGTTTTTTATTCTCATGGTTTTATTTTGTTGTTGTTGTCGTTGTTGTTATTATTACTGGAGCTAAATGCATAACAGTTGAATGAACAATTCATCATTGAGATGTTCCTACTAGATTCGATACTAGTAGAGATCAGGAACTGTGCTGATTATATCTCTGTATGCTTAGTAGCTTGCACACGGACAAGAACAAAGCAGGTGCTTATTAAATATGTGTTGGGTGTTAAAAGAGGTAGTGAAGTATAGTGACATCATATTTGATTGCTTCCATATAAAAACATATTACGGTGCCTGCCTCTACATCAGATGTTTCATTCTCTGAAGGCACGGAGTGTATATTATTCATACATCATGTAGCAAACACTTATTTAGAGTGTACCATGTGACCGGCAGTGTTCTGGGTGGTGTAGATAGAATAGGAAACAAAACAGGTAAATATCTGTGCCCCTATAGAGTTTATATTTTAGTGGGGAGGGAGATATTAAACAAAATAAGAACTGAATATGAGCAGAGGAGTACTAAGTGTGAAGAAGAAAATTACAGCAGTGTAACAATGAGACTGACAGGGATTTTTGCTGTGGTTAGACCTGCCTGTACCTTTTAGGCAGAAACCTGAATTAAGTGAAAGATGGCTCATCAGAGAGGGCATTTTTGAATATTTATTAACTAAATGAATGCTTATGATTGCCAAGAGAATTTTATGTCTCTGGCTGTGTAGCAGTCCCCAGATCAAAACACCCCTCCTATTCCTGTGTGCTAAGCTCCTCTTTTCATCCCTCTAAGGTGGCCCACAAAGTCTGCCTGGGAGAAACTGAACCTCATTCTACCTAATCAGTAAGGTAGATCTTCTGTATATACATCAAACTTTACAACTAGATAATAGAAAAATACCATCTGAAGCATACAAGGAGATTCATAAAATTTTACTATATATGCCAGATCACAAAGACAGGATTATCAAATTCAATAAAGTAGAAATAACACAACCAGCATTCTTTTATCATAACACAATGAAGATGATTTTTTAAAAAGTCTTTCTAACAGAAAATCTTAAAACTCTATTAAGGACAGCAGAGTTGTACAACAGAAGCATGTTGGGCCCATAAAACTCTATTAAATGCTCTTGAATAAAAAGGAATATACAAACCAAAGTTTCAGCATTGAAAAAAATGGTAATGGAAACCCTACATATTATGAGGGACATACTGAAACAGTTATAGAGAAAATTTAATATTTGTATCAATAAAATTTTAAAATGAAATTAATTAATTGAATTTTCAACTCCTGAAGTTAGGCAAAAAACAAAGTAAACCAAAAGAAAACAGAAGACTTGTTAATGTAATAAATAAATGGGTAGAAAACACAGAAACACAAAATAAGAAATTAATAGAGGAAAAAACCATTAAGACAGAAAAATTTAAAAATTATAACAAAATAATTATTTGCACAATAAATTAAAAACCTAAATGATAAGTATGATTTCCTAGGAAAAAATAATTTGTCAAAAATAACTCCAATTGAGATGGAGATCTTAAATAAACCAATTTCCATAGAAGAAATAAGGAGATTTATTAAAGACTGCCTCACAGAAATGCATCAGGTCTTAAAATTTTCACAGAAGAATTTTACTAAAATCTTAATCACCAAATAACCACAATGCTACATAAGTCATTAATCCTAATGCTACACAATAT
Source organism: Vulpes lagopus (assembly GCF_018345385.1). Taxonomy (NCBI): domain Eukaryota; kingdom Metazoa; phylum Chordata; class Mammalia; order Carnivora; family Canidae; genus Vulpes; species Vulpes lagopus. The sequence goes on from NC_054848.1 coordinate 44,358,512, forward strand.
ATACTAAACATAGAAAAGTAATAGAAATTCAAATTATTTTTATGAAATGAAAATAGAATTGATACCAAAATCTGATACAGTATAATAAGTTATAGAACAATTTTGATTATGAATATTGATGCAAATCTCATAGATGTAATCAGTAAACAGATTCTTTTTTTTTATTTTTTATTTTTTATTTTTTATTTTTTTATTTTTTTCAGTAAACAGATTCTAACACCACATTGAAAAAATAATGTACCAAAGGGCCACCTGGGTGGCTGTTGGTTGGATGTCTGACTCTTGATTAGGACTCAGGTCATGATCTCAGGGTCTTCTGATCCAGCCCCAGGTGGGCTATGTGCTCAGTGGGGAGTCTGCTTTTCTCTCTCTCTCCCTCAGCCCCTCCCCCTGCTTGTGTGCTTTCCCTCTCAAATAAATAAATTAAAAAAAAAAAGATTATACTATTGAGCAAATGGGTTTTACTGTAGTCAACCAGGGTTATTCAAAATGTAGGAAATATGTTAATATAATTCACCTTATGATAGCCTAAGGAGAAAAATCATATAAAAATCTCAGAAATTCTGAAAAAGAATCCAATACAATCCAACACTTATTCCAAAAAAGTCAAAACAAAACAAAATAAAAATTGTATTTATTTATTTAATTTATTTTTTAAGATTTTATTTATTCATGAGAAAGAGACAGAGACATAGGAAGAGAGAGAAGCAGGATCCATGCAGGGAGCCCGATGTGGGACTCGATCCCAGGTCTCCAGGATCACGCCCTGGGCCAAAGGCAGGCACCCAACCACTCAGCCACCCAGGGGTCCCCCAAAATAAAAATTTTAAAATTCAACAAAATAGGAAATTACAGGTACTTTCTATGTATAAATATATATACATATATATTATAGAGTATATATCTGTGTGTGTATCTAGAGATCTAGATCCACAAACACACACACAAAGGAAGTGTCTATTTTATATCAATACTACGTAAATACTAAAATTCATAATGGGAAACAGAAGAGAACTTCCTGCCAAAGTCAAGAACAAGGAAAAAGTTATCATGTTTTTTTTTTAATTTACTCATGAGAGACACAGAGAGAGAGAGAGAGAGGCAGAGACACAGGCAGAGGGAGAAGCAGGCTCCATGCCGGGAAGCCTGATGTGGGATTCAATCCTGGGTCTCCAGGATCATGCCCTGGGCTGAAGGCGGCGCTAAACTGCTGAGCCACCGGGGCTGCCCAGTTATCATGTTTTTAAAAAATATTTCAGCTTTCACTATTCAAACTTGCAGTGGAGCTATTACCCAACACAATTTAGAACGAACTAAAAAAATTAAAATAGGAAAACCAATTATAGGCATATGAATTACAAAAGGAATTGAAACTCCAGATTATGATATTGGGACAAGTCAAAAAATGTAGTAATAAATTACACAAATAATAAAAGATTTGGTAAATTTAGAGGGATATAAATTAATATACAAAAATCAATGACTTTTTATGCATATAAACAATAACCAGAAACAAGATATAATGGAAGACAAAAACCTCAATTATAATAGCAACAAATAACATTCATAGGAATAAACTTGACAAGAAATGTGGAAAAGCCATATGAGGAAAAGTTTAGACTCCTGAAAGCTATAAAAAGTAGAAAAAATATATTTTGCTTTTGAATGGGAAGGCTCAACATCACTAAAATATAATTAGTGTCAAAATTTAATGCATTCTCAATATAAATATACCAGGAAGTTGTTGCTGTTTCCTAGAGAAAGACGAGTTTTTTCTAAAGTTTCTCTGGAGAAAAAAATAAACAAGCAAGAATAGCTACAACACACAATGAACAAAAGTAACTATGAAGGGAGACTAAAAAAAAGACAAGCAAAGAGAAATTGAATGATCAACTGAGAGAAAATATTTTCCCCCAAATATATAAAAAGATAAAGAACTAATATTGCAAATAAATGTAATTTTTAAAGTCAAGTAAAAAAGACCATAATCCATTACAAAAATGACCCAAAACCCAACCCAGAACAAATAGTTTAGAAAAAGAAATACAAATGGCCCTTAAACATATGAAAAGATGTCAAATCCACTGATAGTAACAGGAATGTAAATTAAAACTATTTCGAAAAACCATTTCTCACCTACCAGGTTGTCTGTTCTCTGTTCCTATCTGTTATGATTCATGCACAATTATCTCATGCATGTATTATTTTGGGTTTATTATACATTGAATACCAAGCTGGTGCTAATCAAGCTACCTTTAGAAGATAAGGAGTAGAGCATGGTAGATAGCAAATGCTCAATAAGCACTAGTTAATTTTATTTCAATTCATTAAAATCATGAATAATATATGAACTGAATGCTCCTCCATCACTTCAGAAAGCAATTGCTGTGCTTTATCCAGTATTTCACATTGCACAAATGATTTATATACGCACATACCTGCTTACAATACTAAAAATTACAGAAGCAATCATGTCCAATTATGGCCACAAATTACTTATACAGTAGTGAATGTCATTGGAAAAATAATTCTGTTGACTCTTTTCTCACTCCATACTGACAAAGGAGATGGTGCTGGAGGCTGAGGAAAATCTGCCTTTGGTGTGTCATGTCTGAACAAGACTGGGTCAAGTGCATGGTTACCATGGCAACAACACAATCAGGATGCATCATCTCCCATAGCAACAGCATTGAGGGGGCCTAATGTCTGAGTAAAGCTTTCTCTCCTCCTCAGGCCTGGTTTGAATCCACATCTATAGATACACTCTGGGGTGCTAGTTACAAGGGATACAGAGAGGCCAAAAAAGAGCCACAGAAGCAAGAGTTATAAGGCATTTCAGCCGCTTGATCCTTTTTCAGAAAAAACTGCCCACTACTATTAGAATAAGTTAGAAGAGATTACTTTCAGTCATAGCTGAAACGCCTAACAGCCAAACATGGGAGTGGAAAAAGGCAAAATTTTAGGTTAAACAGAAAAAAAAAATTATCTCCAGTCTAAGGCAGCCCCCATTACCTACAACTTCCAAAACACACTCAGAAGTTGTTTATCAAATTTTTCCAAAATTAAGGAAGGATAGAACTACAAAACTGAAGTTTACTATAATATTCTTAATGTCAAATTTGCACACAATTAAGACAAGGAATAAAAAAAATCCCAAAATCTAGGATAAATGAACCCACACTCAATCGTTTTCTATCAGTATCTAAAAGCTACTAAAAAAATAGGTGAAGCAACCTCAACTAGAACGGAATTGCCCAATAGCCAACTGCTGGAGTAGCCCTCCCAGAAGGTAGTCAAATCTGGGGGTTAAAAGGAGAAAAAAGGATCCCTATATGCTAACACGATGGCCAACTGAATCCTGGCTATAATCCAGTGATTCATGTGTAAGTATTACTGCCGTCTCTAAGAGTACTGGGATAGGTTGAAGGTGTTGTCTAATTCCCCCACATTTAATCCAACACTTCTTATATGCAGCCTGTATTCAAGTAATTGTGGGTACCAAAAATTCACACAACCAGACGTTGTATGATTTATAATGTTCTAGCAATCTTCTGTGGAACTCATTTCACACAGACACAGGAGAGCAAGCTAGCTCTTAGCCCCATGTTAGAAATTGGAAAGTTGAAGTTTGAGGAAACGGAGGCTGGTCACCAAAGGGCCTTTGACGTGACCAAGGTCAAACACTCAGCCTTCAACATGCACAGCCATAACTGGAAAAGCCACTGAGATGAAGAAGCAGAATAAAGACATTTGTTGATTTGCTGACAAACTACTTCCATAGGAGTGCTGGGACGGTAATAAGGAGGAGCTGTGTTAGGGAAAGAAGAAATCTGTGCTCTGCAAGGTTCTGGGAATTACAGCAATAGCAGATGATGGCACAGGTGAGCACGGAGAAAACAGTGTGAGCGAGGCTTAATGGCCATGTGAGGAAATGAATTTTGGAAGCCAAAAGATAATCAGATCCATGAGTTGAGGTCACTTGTCCTTGACCACGCCCCCATCAAAGTAGAAATTTCCAATGAAGAAGAGTGAGTGATCAATTTTCTGATCCTAGGGTAGCACTTCTCGAAAAACACCAAAGAGAGCAAAGGGGTCATGTCAGCTTCAAACATCTGCTGGAGGGGGCGGGCACAGTACTGTAATGTTATGACAAAACAATCAAGTATGCTATCAATACACCTCACTCAGTTGTTTGACATACTTTCAGCACACATTTACTAAGCACCTGCTGTGTGCTTGCCCCTGTGTAGGCAGATTCAGATGGAGTCTGCATCACTTAGGGACAAACTGAGTGTCAGCAAGAATAATAACTAAGATGGACCTAAACACATCTCTGTGATTAAACATTGAGTCCATAGTGACTCTAAAGAAACAAAGACCTCATAGTCACCATTATTAAATGCTGGGACGTAAATTCATTATTTTGAAATTGGGTGAGCAGAGGCAAATAATGAAACAATCATCCCATGTTTGGCATATGAAGTGTAACGCTGGTTCCCAAAGAGTGGATGAGGGAAGTTGCTCATCAGAGAAGAATTCCATGTAATACATAAAGAAGAGAAGGGTACATAGAATTAAAATATCTCAATTTTAAGCCTCAAAGGGCGCCGGCGCCCCATGCTGGCATTATAAAAAGAGAGAGAGCCAACCAGTCTGTGCCTCCCAAGAGAAAACTGCAACACTGCCTCTGCCTCACACTTGCCAAAATATGCAGACTAGATCAGAAGAAGGCTCTAGCTCTAAATCCCTGTCACAAATGGCAGGATTTCCTTCTTTCTGATGACTTAATTAACATCCCACTGCACATATGTCCTTCTTCTCAAGAAACAGAATCTTCCACAGAAGACACCTACATATGGCCCATCGAGTTCCGTGGGCAGAGCTGGGTCACATGGCCACCACCATTAGGTGTAGAGGAGGCTGGACGTACCATCACCCGGCAAAGGGGAATGGGATAGCCATGACTGCACTGGGATCGGGCAGGATGCATTTTTAAACAAAACCAGTTTTTCTTACAATAGGACATTGGTAGGAAAGACTGTTGGGCCAGAGATCAACAAATGCAGTGAGAAGGAGAGGCAAGGCTCCTAGGATCAAAAACACGCTCCATGGTAAGGATTGAATATGCACGGAAGGGGATAAATTCACGAAGATTAGCCACAAACTGTTTCCAGGCACTTTCTTTTTTTTTTTTTAATTTTTATTTATTTATGATAGTCACAGAGAGATAGAGAGAGAGGCAGAGACACAGGCAGAGGGAGAAGCAGGCTCCATGCACCGGGAGCCTGACGTGGGATTCGATCCCGGGTCTCCAGGATCGCGCCCTGGGCCAAAGGCAGGCGCCAAACCGCTGCGCCACCCAGGGATCCCTCCAGGCACTTTCATAACTGCCACCATGTTCTGTTCTTCCAATAATCCTATGACACAGGTAACCAGCATCAATCTCCTTGTTATTCATGAGGGACCACAGACTCCTAGAGAAGGGGTGGAGTGGCTTGTTTGGGGTTCTGATTATTGCCTCTATGGCACATTACTTTCCTTCTATCCTGGATCATCGTTCGACCTCTGACTTACTACATTAACTAAGGGAAACATAAACAGGGGAAGGGACACACTTTGAATTCTGGCCACTTCTCTGATGATGGAAGATGGTGGCACAAATGGGGCTGACAGGGTGTCTCAGCGCTGATCCTGCCTGTTTTGGGCTAAGTTGTGTGCCCTCCAAATTCCTATATTAAAACGTTTACCCCCAGGACCTCAGAATATGACTGTACTTGAAGATTGGGCTTTTGTTTTTGTTTTCTAAAGATTTTTATTTATTTATTCATGAGAGACATGAGAGAGAGAGAGGCAGAGACACAGGCAGAGGGAGAAGCAGGCTCCCCACAGGGAGCCCGATGTGGGACTCCATCCCAGGACATGGGACATGGGATCATGCCCTGAGCCGAAGGCAGACACTCAACCTCTGAACCACCCAGGCATCCCAAAGATTGGGCTTTTGAATACGGGATTGGGTTAAAATGAAGCTGTTAGGGTGGCCCCTACTCCAATCTGTCTGGCGTCCTTCTGAGAAGAGGAGATTAGGGCACACGCAAAAAAAACCAAAAACAAAAACAAAAAAACAGGGGTGTGTGAACACAGAAGGACGATATGTGAAGAGGCATCTAAGAGGGTGTCCATGTGCAAGGCAAGGAGCGAGGCTTCAGGGGAACGTGAGCCATATGGGTACCTTGATCTTGGAACCTCCTAACTCTGGAACTGTGAGAAAATAAACTTTTGTTCCTAAAGCCACCCAGCAGGTGACATTTTGTTGTGGCAGCTCTTGTAAACTAATACACTATCCCACACTATCCCTGCTGCCCATTCTGCACAGCCTGATCAAAGGTGATATGTGGGGTCACGTGAACTCAGCCGTGCACTGACACAGGAAGAGTTCGAGGCCTGCCACGCTGCTAGGGAAACTGTCTTAGAGTCTTAGCAATCCTACCATACTCAGAGGTAGCTGCCACACTGGTCCTGTTGCCAGCACATCCCACCATAATTACAAAGAATGCATCTGATGTGCATTTGGTTCCACGTGCCTCTGTCATGATGTCAGAGGCCTGCCGGTGTCCTGCCGGAACATGAAAGAAAGTTCCTGGAAGGCCTTTCTCTTACACCCCACACTCCACTTCATGCCAGTAATAGGTTGCCATTCACAAAAGCAAAGAATTGTTCTTTTTTTATGTCAGCTTTGCTCCCCCTACCGAGTTTTACCCCATGCCAGAGGGTTGTGACTCAGTTCTCCTCTGTCCTTAATGCCCATCCTTTCAGACTTGTGTTTCCTGAGATGAGGATCCTGCCAACCGAACACTCTATTTTCTAGTTAGATAGATGCGTGTGGCTCAATGCTATTTGTAGACTGACGAGTTCTTGTTGTGTGAGTCTGTTCTGAAGAGTACTGGGGAGAGGGAAATTCCCCTTATTTTTTTTAAAGATTTATTTATTTATTTATTATTCATGATAGACACACACACACACACACACAGAGAGAGAGAGAGAGAGAGAGAGAGAGAGAGAGAGGCAGAGACACAGGAGGAGGGAGAAGCAGGCTCCATGCCGGGAGCCCGATGCGGGACTCCATCCCGGGACTCCAGGATCGCGCCCTGGGCCAAAGGCAGGTGCCAAACCGCTGAGCCACCCAGGGATCCCCAGAAATTCCCCTTATTAAAGCAACTCAGGACCTAGTCTTTGGATGTTTTAAAAATATTCCATTAAATTTCTACCAATGTTTTCATATGCCATGAGAAACTCGACTGAGACATCATAATCCTGCAGACTCACCTGTTGACATGTGACGTTTCCTCTTTTCTCTGAAAACGTATTGTATACTTACTCGACCCTTCCTAGAAAATCAAGGCACTGAAGGTAAGATACATACCTGCTCACAGTAGATCCTTGTAGGCGAGTAAGAGCAAGGGCACAGGAGGATGCCTTACCATTATCAATTCTATTATTATCCTCTTGATGGTTCCATGCCTGCCTATTGGTTATAAAATCTGTCTTGCAATAGATGAAGCAAACCCTGTCAGATACCCAAATGAGAAAGGAGGAGTAGTGTGGTGGCTGGGTGCTGTCTCTGTCAATTATGTTGGATGCATATCAGAAGAGAGTCACCTGATGTGAGAGAGACAGTGAACAGGTTGTGTCCCAAACCCCGAACCTGGGAAAAAACAATGTTTGTTTTCTTTCCCATAGGAGATGGCTGAGTTCCTTTGATGAAGAGTTAGAAAAGAGCGTACAGTTTCTCTGCTCTGATCTTGAAGTAATTCATCCACTAAGAAAAGAAACCTGACCATCAGATGTCTCAGAAACCAGTCTCGATAATTCCTTATTTCATCTTGAATAGAGAATGAAGGTTCTGTGATGAAAACCCCTTTTAATTCTTTTCTGTCTCACAGAATTGAGAACATCTCACTCACTCACTTATTCCAACAATACATCTTTGACTGGCAGAGTTGTCAGGGAAGGGGACTCTTACTCGATCTTTGCCTAAACTCACCCCTAAATTATCGGAGGTGTGCCTGAAAAGGCGTGCAGTGACTTATGCACATGCCTACAGTGGGATACCAAAGGTCAGTTCCAAATCTTTCTTGCCAACCCAAAGGCAGATGGAAATCTTGTTATTTCTAACCTTTAAAGTGTCTTTAGGATACATGCTACAAGATGGTCAACCTTGAAAACATTATACTAAGTGAAATAACCCAGACACAAGCAGACACATATCTTAGGCTTTTACAGATTTGGAATGTGTAAAAGAGGCAAAATGATAGAGGTTGAAAGTAGGGTAGAGGATACCACGGACTAGGTGGGAAGAGTAGAGAGGGGGTTATTGATCAATGTGCACCCAGTATCTGTTTCAGTAGTAACAAGTTTGACAAGAGTGGTGACAGTTGCACAAGACTGTGAACCTAACTAATGCCACTAAGTCGTACATTTAAAATGATGAAAGTGACCATTTCACACTCTACATATGTTTGTATAACAACAAAAAACTTTTAGGGCTTTGGATCAGGAGGCAGAAGTGTCTCTTGAGGGCCAGAGGCAGCCCTCTAGAAGGGATACCTAAGTCTGTCTCTGGATAATGATTGCAGAGCCCAGACAGAGTGTCCAGTATCCAGCAAGGGCGCCATAGGTAAAAGCTGCTGCTTAAACCATCGCCTGTCCTTTTCCTTCTATGCACGAGTTGTGTCTCTGAGGTCCCACGGACAAACCTATGCACCTGTCGGCCTTCTGCTTGCCCTTTCCCTGAACTTTTCTCTCTCTTCTCCCTCCATTCTGCTGGTTCCGATATGCTGTTACACTCAACTGTAGAATTCGTAATGTCAGCAATTGTATTTTCTAGCTTTCTATTTTTCAGTGTATCCATTTGATTGATTTTGAAATTCTAGCGTTCCGATGAAATCTCAAGTTTGTCATCCATAGTCTTGAACATATTAATCATAATGATTTCACAGCCCACATCTAATAAGTATGCCATTGGGGGTATTCTGGGGATGTTTTTCTCTTCCTCTTTCTCCTCATCTGGTTTTTGATATGTCTGGTGGTTTAATGAAGTGTCAGGCATTCTTTATGGAAAAGTTGATGCTTGTCCCTCCATAGAAGTTTCACCTTCTCCCTGGCAAGCCTCCAGTGTAGAGGCAATGACATCAATCCAGACAGTGGCTGAGCTGACTCACAGGTGCTCAGGGCTTTATATGATTTAGACTACCTCAGGTATTCCCCCCTGCCAGATGGTAGCACTTCAGGGGTCCCAGGAACTGGGGTGTTCCTGAGGGCGCTGGTAAGTTCTGCACTCATCTTTTTTACTTCCCTATACCCTGGGACTGCTGAGAAATCTGTTGAGACTTTTAACAGCTGCCTGCTCAGCTTCATAGTCGCATGCCCTATGCAGCTTTGGTACAGACAAATGCCTCCAGGGAGAAAACTACCCAATGCAGGCATCACGTCTGGCTGCTTTTCTTCTTCTTAAGGTCTTGACTTCTCAAATATTGACTGCTTTGTAAGTTGGACTCCAAGTTTTGTCTCCCTAGCCCCATGAGTTTTCTGAGGAGCTGCTGTCTTCTCTCACTTAGTGGCTGCTTTGTCTATAGAATGATGCCCTGTCACTCAGGGTAGTGCGGCCTTCAGGCCTTCTCCCTGAGGGAGAAAAGGAGCACAAGATTGTTGCATTCCCCTGCACAGCTTCCCTACTCTCCAGATTCCTGTACCCTGATGTGCTGGACAGAGAAGACGTTCTCTGATGCCTTCAAGCAAGGTCTGGTTCCCCCTCTCCCTGCCTTTACCCAGATTTTGGTTTTCCTCTGTGAGGTAATAGGACTGCAACAAGCTCTTTCTTCAGGACCATAGGTGGAAGCGGAAATGATCCAAAGATGATTTTTAAGTCTATTTCCAGTCGTTTTTTAAAGTCTAAAATAAATACGCAAATCCAGCTCTAAACTACATTCCTTTTTAAAAAAATTTTTTTTTTATTTATGATAGTCACACACAGAGAGAGAGAGGCAGAGACACAGGCAGAGGGAGAAGCAGGCTCCATGCACCGGGAGCCCAACGTGGGATTCCATCCCAGGTCTCCAGGATCGCGCCCTGGGCCAAAGGCAGGCGCCAAACCGCTGCGCCACCCAGGGATCCCTAAACTACATTCCAAAAGAATATTAATATCAGAGGCTTGTCCCACCAGGCATCAGTAGAATGCTGGGGTTTGAAAGATACATTTTGGCAAAGCAAAACTACAAAATCATCAAGGAAAAAAGTGTGACCTAACAATTTTTTCTACAATCAATCTGTCATTGAAGTATAAAAACAATAGGCAGAAAATTGTAAGCATGTGCTAGTGCTAATTCAGGGGTGTTTATTCTAAGTTTATTCTCTGCCTTCAGGAATTTGGTATGGTATGAACTCAGTCAATAATGAAATAGAAAACCTGAGGCAAATTGGGGCTGTTACTGATAAGTAAATCTTCATAGAACTAACAAATCAAGTGAAATTGATGTGAATAAAACTAACATTTTTAAGGCAAACATGGAGGGATGGAAAGAGGGGGGAAGGGTTTTCTGTTTCTTTGATCATAGCCAGGCATTAATAAAGAATGTCTAAAGGACAGATTAGGAGCATTGCAGAGAATCCTACTTATAAAAATACCAAAAGAACTTTTGGTTAGTGGGGATGATAGAATAGACTCACTTCTTCCTGCTCCTACCCTCCAAATTCAAATGATTTTCTTGGAAATATTGGGATCCCTGGGTGGCGCAGCGGTTTAGCGCCTGCCTTTGGCCCAGGGTGTGATCCTGGAGACTCGGGATCGAATCCCACGTCGGGCTCCCGGTGCATGGAGCCTGCTTCTCCCTCTGCCTATGTCTCTGCCTCTCTCTCTCTCTCTCTCTGTGTGTGTGACTATCATAAATAAAATAAATAAATAAATAAAAATTAAAAAAATATTTCAACAAATCATTACAAAAAGGCTGTAACCGGTGGAAAGGAAAAGGTGGTCTAGCTAGGAACGTAAGGATTTGAATATCTATGCTGTGGTGGATTCCCTGACCTTTGTTTTGACCGCTGTCTAGTCTTGACTCAAGTTCCAGTGATGTGCAACAAAGAAATGCCAATTCTCATGGAAAAGCAGAGGAAGAAAGTAGAAACAATTAAAGTACATAGACACACACACGCAAAAGCAGAGCCTGCTTTCAATGGGTGAACATCAGGAAAAATGGAAGCTCGACTGTGACATAAAGGAGAGATGGACACACAATAGAAGCACCAAGAGGAACTATCTACAGCATTTGCAAGAGCTAGTCCTCGCCTTGGGGGGGGGGGGGCACGTCCACCCACTCTGCCCCCAAAAATGAAGGGGACAGCAGGATCCACCTTCCCAAAGCAGCACCTATAGCTGCTTCTCAGAGGCCTGATCCATCCCCCCCCCCCGCCCCACACTTCTCAAGATTACTGCAGGTGTGCCTCAGCACCTGCACAGGGGACTCCAGTAAGGCTCCATGTCTCCTAGGTGTCTATTCAATGGTGGAAGGTGATCCAAGGCCAGCATCTCCCTATACTCCAGTCAACAGAAAGTTTCCAACTAGTTATGGTGGCTCGTGGCATTCTGCCTTGCTAAACAACACCAGGTCAGGCACCTGCAGTTCCTCCACTCATTGGCAGAAAGCAACTAGGTCTGGTATTTGCACCAGAGGTGAACTAGTTTGGGGGTGCCTCCACACTCCACCCAGCAGCAGGTGACCTGGCAGATGCCTCCCTCCCCAGGGTATACTGGCAGATACAGAGTAGGAGAGCCAGTGGTACTGGGTGACTGAAAAACAGGCAAGGGGGAAATGCTCTACATCCCTTAGATCCTGAATCCCAAGTCCCCCTCTAATGACACCCTATGGCCCACGGAAGCATTTTCTGCTACCACGGGCATCTCTGGCAATCACCCATCAGAAAAGCAGGTGGACTCATATCAGTGTGGTTCAGAATGCATTGCAAAAGCTCATGAAACTAAGTGACTATGGAATTACAGCCCACCAAAGTAGGCCAGAACAGACAGGCCAAACCTTAAAACAGGGCAACTTACTATGAAAGGATCAAGAGTTTTTTTTGTGGCATATCCAATATGTGCAGGTCAAGATAAAAAAAATCATTCTCCCTGTGTAGAACCAGCAAAGTCAAAACTTAAATGAGAAAAGGCAATCCCCGACAACCATAGAGATGAATCAGATGTGGGGACTAGTTTGCAACGAATTTAAAGTAGCCAATATAAAATTTCTTGAAGGAGTAATTATGGATTACTGTGAAATTAAAAAAAAAAAAAGATAGCAAACCTTTGCCAAGTCACAGAAATGTTATAAAATGTACCAAATGGGAATTAAATATTTAAAAAATAGAATAAGGAAAATAAAAAACTTGCTGGCTGGGATCCATTGTAGAATGTAGATATGACAGAAGATGAAATCAGTGAACTTGAGGACAGATCAACAGAACATAGTATTCAGGAAAACGGTACAACAAGCAAACAAACATGAACAGAGAGTTTGGGAGCTATGGGACTAAAGCTGAAGGGCCAACATTTGAATCATCTGAGTTCCAGAAAGAACAAACAGTCTAAGCAATATAGATCCAATTCAGATATGACATAGCAGCTGGAATGATCAGACAGGGAAGATAAACAGCTAAGATAAATATGTTAGGATTTCTAATGGGAAAAGTAGACAACATGCAATAATAGATAGGTAATGGAGGTAGATAGATGGAAACTGTAAAAGTGAACAAATAGGGAATGCCAGAATTCATACTACTGCAATAGCTGTGAAAAAGTGAAAAATGTCTTTGACGGGATCCTCAGTAGTTGTGACCTGCCCAAATAAAGAATCCGTGACCTTGAAGAATGGCCAACAAGGACCTCCCAAAGCGAAACGCAAATAGAAAAAAAGATGAAAAAGTGTGGAGTAGAAGAACATCCAATATCTGTGGAACAATTTCAAAATATATGACATACACATAATTTGAGTACCAGAAGTGGAAGCAAGAGAAAAAGAGAACAGAAAAAAAATTGAAAAATGATGACTGTGCAATTTCCAAATTACTGATAGTCACTGAATCAGATCCCCAGAAAGCTCACAGGACAGCAAGTTATTAAAACCAGAAAGGCTACCTCATGGACTATAAATCTGAATTAAAGAAAAGGCAAAGAAGGAATCTTGAAGAAAAGAAGACCAAGACACACACACACACACACACTCTTTCTCTCTCTCTCTCTCTCTCTCTCTCTCTCTCTCTCTCTCTCAAGAACAACAGGAACAATAACTAGGAAACTTCATTACCCCTAGAGGAACAAGAAAATTACAATGAAGTCCTGTGAGTGACCATGCAAGCAAGAAGAGAGTATAAGGGGACAGTTTAATGTGCCAAAAGAAAAATAATTCACCATCCTAGGATCATTATATATATAGTAAAATCTATTCTGTAAAAATGGCAGAGCAAAGAAAAACTTTTTCTCTCAGACAAAGAAAAATAGAGGAAATTGTCACCATTTATACTGCAAAAAAAAAAATGGAAAAGATTTTATTCAGGAAGAAGAAAAATGGTAAAGGTAAAAAATTTGGATTTAAAAAAATTTACATTAAAAAGGAAGTGCACCAGAGAAGAAACACAGAAAGGCAAATAAAGTTAATTTTTCATGTTCTTAATAGATTGAAAAGTAACTCGTTTAAATAATAAAATGTATTTTATTCTTGATAAATGGCAAAAAAAAAAAATAGTTTAAATAATGAGACTTAAGCATAGCCGGTGAGTATTGCCAGGAGTAAGTGAAAAGAATGACAGTCATGTAAAAAAAGGGCAGAAGTATTGTTAAGTTACCTGCTCAGTTTGTCAATAGTGTCATCTGAAGCTGGCCTTACATTAGTTTGAAATGTATATGTAACCTCTAAGGGAAGCTCTAAAATGTTTTTAAACACCTATAATCTATACACTAAGAGGTGCAAAAAAACCTGACTTTATATAAAACATGCTCAATTAAAACCAGAGAAGGCAGGAAAGTGAGCCTCTTGTAATGAATAGAAAACAGCTACAAACATGGTTGATATCGATGCAAGTATATCAGTATCCACTTTAAATAGGAATGGCGTATAAACAGCAATCCAAAGTCAGAGTGGATTTTAGAAATTCACCAGTGTATATTGTCTGCAAGCACCTATTTTTAAGAGAGTGATTCCGAGAGGCTAAATAAAGTAAAGGGATGAAGAAAGACATACCATGCTAACAGTAAGCTAAAGACCTGTGGAGTATTTCTATTAATTTCAAACTGTCAGGGGCATGAACCTCAACAGAAATGACAGAACAGTCACAACTGCGGAAGCCTAAGAAGGTATGAGTACTAAGTAGGAGTTAGTATCCTGGATGGGATCTTGGAACGTGAAAAGGCCATTCGAGAAAAGCTGAAACAGTCTGAATAAAGTATAGTCTTTGGTTAATGATAACACATCAATATCAGTTCATTAATGTTACAGTTGTGCCACATCAACATTAAATGATCGTAATAGGGAATGTGATTGTCGGGTATATGGGAACTGTCTTTACTCTCTTCATAGTAATTCTCTAAGCCTGAAACTGCTTTAAAAAGTAAGATTTCCTTTCAAGAAGCACATTGATTGCTACCATGTTGCAGGAGTTGCAGTCATCTTGAGGCTGTCTGGGCAGATGTTTTTAGACATAAAGTGTCAGTGTTTTACAAAGTATACTCAACCCTACTACCACAACAAGGCTGTGGCCAGCAGCCGCTGAACAACTCAAGTGTGGATGGATGAACTTAAAGAGCTTAACGACCATCACAACCCCCACGCCTGCGTGGAACCCTTTGGGGATGTGACAGAGAGGAGGCAGCTCCATGCAAAGCTCCAGCGGAAGGATTTCAGGTGTTCTTGGAGAACGTGTACCCAGAATTGCACGTGCCTGATGACAGGCCTGCCTTCTTTGGGATGCTCTGGGAACAGAGGACTGAAAGATTACTGCTTTGACTCTAACCCTCCCAGTGGAAACCAAATCGTGGGACGCCAGGTCCTTCTAACCTCTATCATGGAATAGGTCAGAACCAGTTTTTGAATACACGTCCCAGAATGAAATACACTGTGACACCCACCAGCCAGAGGTCTGCATAGCTGTGGACGCAGGAACGGATCTTCTCATCATGCATCTCTGCCAGGGAACTGCCACAGGGAATCAGAAGTTTATCTTGCAGGAGGGTGGTTCTTTATTTCACATACAGTCCAATGAATTCGTTCAGGCTGAGAGGAAGGCATTCAGTGACAGTTTCATACCATCCTTATGGGACTGCACGGATTTGGAACATTAGAAATGGCTCTTCAGGGAACACATGTAATAAAGTGTACCAACGAGCTCATGGAGGGAGCGGGATGCCCCGGACTCTGTGTCCAACACAGACTTAGCTGAGTACAGTGAGAGACCTCACCCCAGTGAGAGAGCCCATCCTGGCTGCTCCACTTTTATAAGGAAGTCATTTTGCATTCTGTGAAAGTGATGTTGGATTTGACAAGCTTTGTACGGATTTTGAAAACTTCAAAATTGCTCCCAAGTACTCTATTCTCAAAGGGTAATCATAAAATGTTAACTCTTGGAACTCCTGGATGGCTCAGCTGTTAAGCCTCTGCCTTTGGCCTGGGGCGTTATCCTGGAGTCCTTGGATCTAGTCCCACATCAGGCTCCCTGCACGGAGCCTGCTTCTCCCTCTGCCTATGTCCCTGCCTTTGTCTCTCTGTGTCTCTCTCTCTCTCTCTCTCTTTCTCTCTCTCCCTCCCTCCAATAAATAAATAAAATCTTTAAAATAAATAAATAAAATATTAACTCTTGCTATTCAGAGAATTAAACCTTTAAGTATTTTTGAATTGTACAAAGAAAAAAGGTCAATCTGGTCCAGTATGTCATTCTTAGCCATTGTATTCTTGTTGATGCTGTGTTATGATGATCTATCCTTTGATGTAAGTGGAATGCTAATGTCCCTACTGTTATGGTATTTTATCCACTCGTTCCTTTGTGTTTGTCATTAATTGTTTTATATATTTGGCTGTTCCTATGTTGGGTGCGTAAATATTTACAGTTGTTTCATCTTCTTTTTTGTCTCCTTTATTATGACATAGTAGCCTTCTTCATCTGTTTTTACAGTCTCTGGTTTGAAGTTTAGTTTGTCTGATATAAGAATGGCTATTCCAGCTTTCTTTTGATATCCATTAATATGATAGATGTTTCCTCATCCCCTCACTTTCAATCTGCACATGTCTTTAGATCTAAAATGCATCTCTTGTAGGCAGCATATAGGTAGGTTTTGTTTTTTATCCATTCTGATATCCTATATCTTTTTATTAGAGCATTTAGTCCATTTTCTTTCAAAGTAATTATTAATAGATATGTATTTAGTGACATTTTATTACTGGTTCTGTTAAAGTTTCTAGTGATTTCTCTGATCCTTTCTTGTTTTTGTCACTTCTGGTCTGTTCTTCCCACCCAGAGAGTCCCCTTTAATATTTCTTGCAGGGCTGCTTTAGTGGTCATGAACTCCTTTAGTTTTTGTTTGTCTGGAAACTCTATCTCTCCTTCTGTTCTTAATGATAGCCCTGCTGGATAGAGTGTTCTTGTCTGCAGATTTTTCCCATTCAGCACTTCAAATATATTATGCCACTCTTTTCTGTCTTGCCAAGTTTCTGTGGAGAGATCTGAAGCTAACCTTATGGGTCTTCCCTTATAAGTTGAGTACTTCTTTTTATGTTGCTGGTTTTAAGATTTTTTTCTTTATCACTATTTTTGCAAATTTAATTACAATGTGTCTTGGTGCTGCTTTTATTGATTTTGATAGGGGTTCCTGTGCCTCCTTGGTCTGGATATCAGTTTCCTTCAAGATTAGGGAAGTTTTCAGCTATTATTTCCTCAAATAAATTTTCTGCCCCCCCCTTTCTCTTTTCTTCCTCATTTCACACTTCAGGGAATGTCTCTGGTGTGTCCAGTGTGTTCTCTATTGTTGTGTTGTGACTGTTCTATCCTTCATGCTAGTCATCTGCGGAGGCTGTCCTTGCCTATTGTAGACAGTGTTTGGTCCTTGGCCAGAGTGTGGTGACTTTTAATATGTGCTATGGGTCTACCTATGAAATGAGACCTGACACTATCTCCACCAGAATAGAGGCCCTGTAGAACTCCTGTTTGGTGATGTGGTATGGGCAGTGGTTTGTGCTTGTCTTCTGGGCAGGAGACTCACCATGCTGAGACTGAGGCATGCATGACTGAGAAGGGTAGTACTACCAGATCATAGGGTGGTAGGGCTTGATGTAATCAAGTTTGGCATCCAGTGTTGGTGTCTCCATGAATGCTACCTTTCAGGGATACACTGTGAGGGGAGCAAATAATCTCATTGTGTGCCTCAGGCATTCTTCAGACTACTGTTTCCATGCTGTCTGATACTGTGTAGTTTTCCTGCCTTCTCTCCGGAAGCAGCACTGTGCCCGCAGCCTCTATCCCAGCCAAACTCGATGACCTTTGAAATTCCAGGATTTAAGCCCTGCTGGTTTAAGAGCTCATGAAATTCAGCCCTTCTCGTTCTCCAAGGCAATGACTTTGGGGAAATGTTCTCTTTGTGCCTTCTCTCATGTGCTTATTTCTCCCCCTCTTTCCCTTCTCCACTAGGGCTGCCTCCCCCCGTAGCACCAACAGTATATTTCTCTCCTAAATCAGATCACCATACTTCCTACCTTCTTTGATGTGAACTCTTTTCTGTTTAGTTGTAGAGTTTTTTCTGTCAGTTTTCTGGTTGATTTCTGGGATATTTAGGATGATTTGATAGCTATGTAGTTGTGTTCATGTGATGAGGTAAACTTCTACTCTACCACCATCTTCCTGTGTCCAGAGAAGATTGTTTTGTATGGTACATGGGTAATCCACATAACCTATCTTCTGGATCATAATACATTGGAGCCATTAATCTTATCTACATTAACAATGCAAGTAACTTAAGGCCAAAGGCTGAGTTCTTTTGTCATGAGTGCAGGGATGCGGAATGCGGAAGTATTTCCTTACAAATTAATGATCAGCAAGATATAGTAGAATAAGTAAATGTGTTGAGCTAAGCTATAAAACCTACAGTACCAAAGCAGTCAGATTCACAGTGTCACTCTGATAACCTAAGTTATGGGAAGAAGCAAGCATGTTAGAAAACTGGCATTGGTGGTATATCCATCATCACTCCAACTCATAAGAAGTAAATGAACGTGGTGAAAGTATTGACAAATAATTTGAAATTATCATGAAGCCATCTTCTTTACTCCCTAAACCTCCTTCAGATAGTGCAGTTATCAAATCTGGATATTGTGTTAAGCAACGGATGGTGATGAAGTAACTGGAAGAGAAGATATTTTTTTCAATTGGATGAAAATACAATAGGCTACTTCAAATCTGAACTGGAAAAGGAACTTCTCCAGATAATACCACTTAAAGAAGATCATGGAGTACAGGAGTGTAGACAGAGCAATGTAATGATAAGGGACATTCTCTTTGAAATTGTAACATTGTTTTGAACTTTCTATGTGCAGGCTGATAGCCCTGAAGCAATGCACAACTGGACTAAAGCAATCTGTGGAGTTTACTAAAAGAAACCAAGTCCCAGGACTTACTCAATACTTACAACTGATGATAGAAAGTTGAGTTAACCAAACTGCCTTTTACAATTACAGTATCTGACTTTGTCAACACTAATGCAAACTATTTCTCTATAGTCATCAGAGTGTGTAAGTATATTTTTAAATGATAAATTATGAAAAAAGGAACTTTACTAATTGAAAAAAATCACATTAAACTATCTTCTAAAAGTTAATTTACTGAATTGGCTCTAGAGTTCCAATTTCTATGTTTTATGTATTTAAAAAATTTTGACCACACCACTTGAAATGCATAATTGTTTTAAGAGTATGTGCAAATTCATACATGTGTATGCACTGGATAAACTCTACATTACCATAGATTGCATAGAACTTCAAATCTCAGATGAAATTTAGTCACCTTATAGGAATCTATAGTGTTTTGTTAATTTGTACCACTTTGTTTTCAAAAAAAAATTTGTACCACTTTGTTTTCAAAGTGACTAGTGTCATAAATAAACACAATATACTCGGAACTATATGGCAGCTCATTTGCAGTGGTCACATTTAAGGATATAATAACATTTGACTTAGTTGGAAGCAAATTGAAATCAGTATTTACTACTGATAATTCTTTCACTACAGTTTTTTATTACAGTGAAATTCAGGGAAGAAAACTGAATTTGGGGGGGAGGGGCAAGATGGCGAAAGAGTAGGGTCTCCAAGTCACCTGTCCGCAACAAATTACCTAGAAAACCATCCAATCATCCTGAAAATCTACGAATTCGGCCTGAGATTTAAAGAGAGACCAGCTGGAACGCTACAGTGAGAAGAGTTCGCGCTTCTATCAAGGTAGGAAGACGGGAAAAAAGAAATAAAGGAACAAAAGGCCTCCAAGGGGGAGGGGCCCCGCGAGGAGCCGGGCTGAGGCCGGGGCGAGTGTCCCCAGGACAGGAGAGCCCCGTCCCGGAGGAGCAGGAGCTACACCAACCTTCCCCGCGGAAAGGCCTCCCGGGGAATTGGAGCAGGATCCCCAGAAAGGCGGGGATGCCCTCGGGCTCCCTGGGACAGTAACAGAGGAACTGCGCCCCGGAGAGTGCGCCGAGCTCCCTAAGGGCTGCAGCGCTCGGCGGGACCCGGAGCAGCTCGGAGGGGCTCGGGCGGCGGCTCCGCGGAGGGGGCTGCGGGGCTCCGGGAACAGCTCGGAGGGGCTCGGGCGGCGGCTCCGCGGAGGGGGCTGCGCGGCTCCGGGAACAGCTCAGCGGCGGCGGCTCCGGCAGAGGAAGAAGCTCCGCGGAGGGGGCGGCGCGGCTCCGGGAATAGCTCGGAGGGGCTCGGGCGGCGGCTCCGCAGAGGGGGCTGCGGGTTCCGGGAGCAGCTCAGGCGGCGGCTCGGGCGGAGGAAGAAGCTCCGCGGAGGGGGCGGCGCGGCTCCGGGAACAGCTCGGAGGGGCTCGGGCGGCGGCGCGAATCCAACAGCGCAGGCTCCGTAGCACAGGGCGCCGGGACACAGCCCAGGATCCGGCCTCCCCCGGGACAGGCAGAGGCCGGGAGGGCCCAGGACAGCAAGGACGCTCCTGCCTGGAACTGAGCAGATCAGCGGCCCCGCCCGGGAGCCCCCAGGCTCTGCAGACGGAGAGCCCCGGAGCTACTGCGGGAGCTGACTCCAGGGTCCCAGAGCTGCCCCCGCCACTGTGGCTTCCTCCCGGGGCCTCACGGGGTGAACAACCCCCACTGAGCCCTGCACCAGGCAGGGGCAGAGCAGCTCCCCCAAGTGCTAACACCTGAGAATCAGCACAGCAGGCCCCTCCCCCAGAAGACCAGCGACACGGACCAGTTCCAAGGGAAGTCAAGGGACTTAAAGTATACAGAATCGGAAGATACTCCCCCGTGTTTTTTTTTTGTTTGTTTGTTTTTGTTTTTGTTTTTGTTTTTGTTTTGTTTTGTGCTTTTTTTCTCTCTCTTTCTTCTTGATTTCTGATTGCTTCCCCCACGCCCCCTTTTTTTTTCTTTTTTCTCCTTTCTTTCTTTTTCTTTCTTTTCTCTTTATCCCTTTCTTTTTCTTCTTTCTCTTTTTTCTTTTTCTCTTTTCTTTCCTTCTCTCTCTTTTTCTCCTTTTCCCAATACAACTTGTTTTTGGCCACTCTGCACTGAGCAAAATGACTAGAAGGAAAACCTCACCTCAAAAAAAAGAATCAGAAACAGCCCACTCTCCCACAGAGTTACAAAATATGGATTACAATTCAATGTCAGAAAGCCAATTCAGAAGCACTATTTTACAGCTACTGGTGGCTCTAGAAAAAACCATAAAGGACTCAAGAGACTTCATGACTGCAGAATTTAGATCCAATCAGGCAGAAATTAAAAATCAATTAAATGAGATGCAATCCAAGCTAGAAGTCCTAACGATGAGGGTTAACGAGGTGGAAGAACGAGTGAGTGACATAGAAGACAAGTTGATGGCAAAGAGGGAAACTGAGGAAAAAAGAGACAAGCAATTAAAAGATCATGAGGATAGATTAAGGGAAATAAATGACAGCCTGAGGAAGAAAAACCTACGTTTAATTGGGGTTCCTGAGGGCGCCGAAAGGGACAGAGGGCCAGAATATGTATTTGAACAAATCCTAGCTGTAAACTTTCCTAACCTGGGAAGGGAAACAGGCATTCAGATCCAGGAAATAGAGAGATCCCCCCCTAAAATCAACAAAAACCGTTCAACACCTCGACATTTAATAGTGAAGCTTGCAAATTCCAAAGATAAGGAGATCCTTAAAGCAGCAAGAGAAAAAAAGTCCCTGACTTTTATGGGGAGGAATATTAGGGTAACAGCAGACCTCTCCACAGAGACCTGGCAGGCCAGAAAGGGCTGGCAGGATATATTCAGGGTCCTAAATGAGAAGAACATGCAACCAAGAATACTTTACCCAGCAAAGCTTTCATTCAAAATGGAAGGAGAGATAAAGAGCTTCCAAGACAGGCAGGAACTGAAAGAGTATGTAACCTCCAAACCAGCTCTGCAAGAAATTTTAAGGGGGACTCTTAAAATTCCCCTTTAAGAAGTAGTTCAGTGGAACAATCCACAAAAACAAGGACTGAATAGATATGATGACACTAAACTCATATCTATCAATAGTAACTCTGAGGGATCCCTGGGTGGCGCAGCGGTTTGGCGCCTGCCTTTGGCCCGGGGCGCGATCCTGGAGACCCGGGATCGAATCCCATGTCGGGCTCCCGGTGCGTGGAGCCTGCTTCTCCCTCTGCCTATGTCTCTGCTTCTCTCTCTCTCACTGTGTGCCTATCATAAATAAATAAAAAAATTTTAAAAAAAATAGTAACTCTGAACGTGAATGGGCTTAATGACCCCATCAAAAGGCGCAGGGTTTCAGACTGGATAAAAAAGCAGGACCCATCTATTTGCTGTCTACAAGAGACTCATTTTAGACAGAAGGATACCTACAGCCTGAAAATAAAAGGTTGGAGAACCATTTACCATTCAAATGGTCCTCAAAAGAAAGCAGGGGTAGCCATCCTTATATCAGATAAATTAAAATTTACCCCAAAGACTATAGTGAGAGATGAAGAGGGACACTATCTCATACTCAAAGGATCTATCCAACAAGAGGACTTAACAATCCTCAATATATATGCCCCGAATGTGGGAGCTGCCAAATATTTAAACCAATTAATAACCAAACTCAAGAAATACCTTGATAATAATACACTTATACTTGGTGACTTCAATCTAGCTCTTTCTACCCTGGATAGGTCTTCTAAGCACAACATCTCCAAAGAAACGAGAGCTTTAAATGATACACTGGACCAGATGGATTTCACAGATATCTACAGAACTTTACATCCAAACTCAACTGAATACACATTCTTCTCAAGTGCACATGGAACTTTCTCCAGAATAGACCACATACTGGGTCACAAATCAGGTCTGAACCGATACCAAAAGATTGGGATAGTCCCCTGTATATTCTCAGACCATAATGCCTTGAAATTAGAACTTAATCACAACAAGAAGTATGGAAGGACCACAAGCACGTGGAGGTTAAGGACCATCCTGCTAAAAGATGAAAAGGTCAACCAGGAAATTAAGGAAGAATTAAAAAGATTCATGGAAACTAATGAGAATGAAGATACAACCATTCAAAATCTTTGGGATGCAGCAAAAGCAGTCCTGAGGGGGAAATACATCGCAATACAAGCATCCATTCAAAAACTGGAAAGAACTCAAATTCAAAAGCTCACCTTACACATAAAGGAACTAGAGAAAAAGCAACAAATGGACCCCACCCCCAGCAGAAGAAGACAGTTAATTAAAATTCGAGCAGAACTCAATGATATCGAGAGCAAAAGAACTGTGGAACAGATCAACAGAACCAGGAGTTGGTTCTTTGAAAGAATTAATAAGATAGATAAACCATTAGCCAACCTTATTAAAAAGAAGAGAGAGAAGACTCAAATTAATAAAATCATGAATGAGAAAGGAGAGATCACTACCAACACCAAGGAAATACAAACGATTTTAAAAACATATTATGAACAGCTGTATGCCAATAAATTAGGAAATCTAGAAGAAATGGATGCATTCCTGGAAAGCCACAAACTACCAAAACTGGAGCAGGAAGAAATAGAAAACCTGAACAGACCAATAACCAGGGAAGAAATTGAAGCAGTCATCAAAAACCTCCCAAGACACAAGAGTCCAGGGCCAGATGGCTTCCCAGGGGAATTCTATCAAACGTTTAAAGAAGAAATCATACCTATTCTACTAAAGCTGTTTGGACGGATAGAAAGAGATGGAGTACTTCCAAATTCGTTCTATGAGGCCAGCATCACCTTAATTCCGAAACCAGACAAAGACCCCACCAAAAAGGAGAATTACAGACCAATATCCCTGATGAACATGGATGCAAAAATTCTCAACAAGATACTAGCCAATAGGATCCAACAACACATTAAGAAAATTATTCACCATGACCAAGTAGGATTTATCCCTGGGACACAAGGCTGGTTCAACACTCGTAAAACCATCAATGTGATTCATCATATCAGCAAGAGAAAAACCAAGAACCATATGATACTCTCATTAGATGCAGAGAAAGCATTTGACAAAATACAGCATCCATTCCTGATCAAAACCCTTCAGAGTGTTGGGATAGAGGGAACTTTCCTCGACATCTTAAAAGCCATCTACGAAAAGCCCACAGCAAATATCATTCTCAATGGGGAAGCACTGGGAGCCTTTCCCCTAAGATCAGGAACAAGACAGGGATGTCCACTTTCACCACTGCTGTTCAACATAGTTCTGGAAGTCCTCGCCTCAGCAATCAGACAACAAAAAGACATTAAAGGCATTCAAATTGGCAAAGAAGAAGTCAAACTCTCCCTCTTCGCCGATGACATGATACTCTACATAAAAAACCCAAAAGCCTCCACCCCAAGATTGCTAGAACTCATACAGCAATTTGGTAGCGTGGCAGGATACAAAATCAATGCCCAGAAATCAATGGCATTTCTATACACTAACAATGAGACTGAAGAAAGCGAAATTAAGGAGTCAATCCCATTTACAATTGCACCCAAAAGCATAAGATACCTAGGAATAAACCTAACCAAAGAGGTAAAAGATCTATACCCTAAAAACTATAGAACACTTCTGAAAGAAATTGAGGAAGACACAAAGAGATGGAAAAATATTCCATGCTCATGGATTGGCAGAATTAATATTGTAAAAATGTCAATGTTACCCAGGGCAATTTATACGTTTAATGCAATCCCTATCAAAATACCTTGGACTTTCTTCAGAGAGTTAGAACAAATTATTTTAAGATTTGTGTGGAATCAGAAAAGACCCCGAATAGCCAGGGGAATTTTAAAAAAGAAAACCATATCTGGGGGCATCACAATGCCAGATTTCAGGTTGTACTACAAAGCTGTGGTCATCAAGACAGTGTGGTACTGGCACCAAAAATGACACATAGATCAATGGAACAGAATAGAGAACCCAGAAGTGGACCCTGAAATGTACGGTCATCTAATATTCGATAAAGGAGGAAAGACTATCCATTGGAAGAAAGACAGTCTCTTCAATAAATGGTGCTGGGAAAATTGGAGATCCACATGCAGAAGAATGAAACTGGACCACTCTCTTTCACCATACACAAAGATCACACTCGGGCCGAAGGCAGGTGTTAAACCACTGAGCCACCCAGGGATTCCCTGGTAGGCTCCCTTTTAAACAAGTTAGTTGCGACCAGAATGCTGCATTCTAGTTTAGGCTGACTGAATCTTCAGGTGGCAAAGCTGCCAAATTTGGCTTTGGTGACAGAACTGGTTTCTGATTAGAAATGACTGTTGAGTGTCATTGCTTTAAACTCACTCCTAAAAATGCATTGCCTTGGATTGAGAAAGACAAATATGGGATGCGTGGATGGCTTAGCGGTTTAAGTGTCTGCCTTCAGCTCAGGGCGTGATCCTGGAGTCCTGGGATTGAGTCCCACATTGGGCTTTCTGCCTGAGCCTGCTTCTCCCTCTGCCTATGTCTCTGCCTCTCTCTGTGTGTGTCTCTCATGAATAAACAAATAAACTCTTAAAAAAAGAGAAAGACAAGTACCATATGATTTCACTCATATGAGGAATCTAAAAAGAACAAATGAGTAAAGAAACAAAAAGCAGAATCAGACTATAAATACAGAGAGCAAAGTAATGGTTGCCAGGGTAGAGAGGAGTGAGGGGAATGGGCAAAATGGGTGAAGGGGAGTGGAGGATAAATATTTCCAGTTATTGAATGAATAAGTCATGGCAATAAGAGGCACAGCCTAAGGAATATAGTTAATGATATTGTAATGGCATTGTATGGTGAGACGGTAGCTACACTTGTGGTGAACATAGCATAATATATAAACTTTTCAAATCACTATGTTCTGCACCTGAAACTAATGTAATGTTGTGTGTCAACTATACTCAAAAAACTTAAAAAGAAATGAATTTAAAATGCATTCTCTTAGGAAGGAACTTGCACATGTACGCTGCATGGCTCATGCTTCTGTGTTTTGTTGTTTTTCTAGAGAATAAAGTCTCACACTGAGCTACTAAAAAAATTGTGGAACCATAATAACGATTCAAAGAACACAAAACTGTAGCCTAAGTGTTGTTTAATTTATTAGGCTGGATGGTGGGTGCATGGACTACATTGTACAACTCTGTATATATTTTTTAAAATTAAATTTATTTTAATGAAGTTGAATGAAGGCTTCCTTTTCTGTTAGTATAAATATTCAAGCATCAGCATCTTTATTTCTGTTGCATAGTTCAGGTAACAAATAAATTATTATGAGCAATGGGCTAGACATTGTGCTAGGTGCTTGGGGTACAAAAGTGAAGACAAACACAGTCCCAACCTTTTCTAACAATCTAGTGAAACAACTGAAATAGTTCACATTGACTGTATGCTTATGTAGTATTTATGAGTGATAGAAGTATTTTAAATGTATGCTATTTAATTTTCACAATAGTGCTATGAAGTAGGTATTAATTTTATACTGTTTCTGAGACTTACATAAATTAAAAAGCCCAAGATCACCCAGCTATTAAATAGCAGAGCTGGAATTTAAAAGGATGTCAGCCTGGTTCAGTATGATGTTAGTTAACCTCCCAAAACATATCATTTCCATATAAGCAAGGAATTCCCATATAATGTAGGAAGTGATACTACCTAGCAAGCTGCATAGATGCTGTGGGTGCCAGAGGACAGCCACTGTGCCCAAGCATCCAGGTATGATGTCAGGAGACACTAAGGAGACATGTGATGAACAAAATATCTCTATACTTCCTTTAAAAGATCAAAACCTGGTGAGGTAGTTCTGACTTACAGATTTACAGCAGTAATTTCAAAAAATACCAAGAATTCTCACAGAGAAGATCCTAAAGAAGGAGACTTCATGCCTGTTCAACACAGACTCAGGAATCTCAAGTGTATCTTCAAGTGCCATGGCAGCAGTATGGAAAGTACAATGTCTTCATCTTGAGCCTAGCTGGACTTGCACCTGATTTTTTCTCCCTCCTCAAAACTGAAGAACTTTATTGAAAACAATGACTGATAGAAACTCCAGATTTTTGCTTTAAAGTCAACTGACAACATCTTCCAGATTTTCCTAGTACTGCACATTCTTGTCACTATTTTAAAAACTCTTGAGTTCCGGGCAGCCCAGGTGACTCAGCGGTTTAGCGCCACCTTCAGCCCAGGGCGTGATCCTGGAGACTCGGGATCCAGTCCCATGTCGGGCTCCCTGCATGGAGCCTGCTTCTCCCTTTGCCTGTGTCTCTGCCTCTGTGTGTGTGTGTGTGCGTGTGTGTGTCTCATGAATAAATAAAAATAAAATAAAAACTCTGAGTTCCAAAACCAAATTAACAAAAACTTTGCTGGCAAAGATTCTACTCAAATATCAGCCCTCACGCTACTTATTTTTCTAGATTGCACATATGTACCTTTTTTTCTTACTATATTCCCTATGCTGTACATTATATCATTGTGTATTATTTATTTTGTAACTGGAAAACTGTACCTTACTGCTTAATCCCCTTCACCTATTTCATCTATCCCTCCACCTCCTCCACTCCGGCATCCATTAGATTGTTTTCTGTAGCTATCTATGTTCCCTGTACTATGAACAAAACTCATAAATAGTTGGTAAATTTGTTAGATTGTTAGTTTGTCTTGTATTTTAGATTCTTCATATAAGTGAAGTCATACAGTATTTGTCTTTCTCTGTCTGGTTTATTTCACTCAGCATAATACCCTCTAGGTCCATCCATGTTGTCACAAATAGGAAGATTTCATTCCTTTTTATGACTAATATTCCATTGTATGTATATATGATCTTTCTCATCCACCCGTTTATCAGTGGACACTTAGGTGGCTTTCATATTTTAGCTATTGTAAATAATGTTGTAACGAACATAGGGATACATATGTCTTTTCAAATTAATGTTTTCATTTTCTTTGGGTAAATACCTAGAAGTGGAATTGCTGGATCATAATGTAGTTCTACTTTAAATCTTTTGAGGAACCATCATACTGTCTTCCATAGTGACTGCACCAATTTACATTCCCACCAACACTATATGAAGGTTCTCTTTTCTCTGCATCCTCCTAAACACTCGTTATTTCTTGTCTTTTTTATAATAGCCATGTTGACAGGTGTGAGGTAAAATATCAAATTGTTGTTTTGATTTGCATTTCCCTGATAGTGATGTTGAGTATCTCTTCATGTGCCTGTTGACCATCTGTATATTTTCTTTGGAAAAATATCTATTCAGGTCCTCTGTCCATTTTTTAACCAGTTTATTTTTGATACCGAGTTTTATGAGTTCTTTATAAATTTTGGATGTTAACCCCTTATCAGCTATATCATTTGCAAATATCCTTTCCCATTCAGTATGTTGCTTTTTTGTTTTATTGCTGGTTTTCTACGCTGTGCAAAAGCTTTTTAGTTTGATATAGTTCCATTTGCTTATTTTTGCTCTTGTTGACCTTGCCCAGTGGTAAAAATGCAAGATGGTTTCTAGCCATTGAGAGATCATTGAAGCTGGGAAGTTGGCAGAGATGGTACAGCACACACCATAGATGATATTGGTTCACAGTGAAGGTACAGTTCCAGAGGGTTTGGAAGCTTCTGAAGAAGGTTTTCCAGAAAGTTCAGATATCATGGTTGAACATACCCCATCAGGTACACTACAGCACTACATCTTGTCAAAATTGGTCCATTTCTCAGTGCTAGTGGAGCCAGTGCTCCAGATGCAGGTGACACTGGATACCAAGCCCTCTGTATACATTTTTATGTATTTAACATGTTATAATATTTAAATTACTGATCATAAGAACTTATATAATTTAGTCATCTTTCTAAATTTATAAAGTAATTTTATAATGCCCTTAACATATGTTAAGTTCATTTTAACAATTTTATTATGTATTATTCAGATATAAGCTGCTCTTACATAGCATACCATGATTTATCATGTACACTATATTTATATTCATGTTTCCAAATTAGTATCTGAGGTAATTTAGCAATACATAGGTCTATATAAATGACAACAGTGAAATATTAAAAGAGTACAATAGAATCCAAGAAATTTGAAACCCAAAACTATATTGGGCACAGACTGTAGAAAAATTAATAAGCAGAGAGGGAATGGGCTGTCAGTATGGAATCCAGAAAGTGGTGCATTAAGAAGGAAATTTGAACATTTAATGCCTTTTTGTAGGAGTGATGAATATGTTAAGGTCATTCACACAACCATGAAAATCATAACTCATAAGAGCTATGACTTACTGTGCACCAAGGAATCTTATCATTAGGATTTTATCCAGTGTAGATAGGAAAAGAACATGCAGACACAAAGATACAAATCATTGGTCTACTTGCAAACTAAAATTCTTATTAAAAATCACCTGTTGGAAAAAAAAAATCACCTGTTGGAAAAAAAAATCACCTGTTGGTTTATGGTTCTGGTACAAGATAAATTCTTCCCACCAAGTACAACTAAAAACTTTACACATGATACATAAAAATGGATTTTAAAAGACCCTGGACGGTGGGGAGAATGTCTTACAACTCTCCCCTCCAACTCAACAGAATAAAGCAACCCAGGTCTGACATTTTCCAAAGCCCAAACTATCAGTAGCAGATAACCCAGATAGGTTCATTTCTCCCTTGAATTGAAGTATTATCATCAATATCAATGAGCCAGGTGGCAATGGCCAGGAAGATCTATCAGGAGACCTGCTGATAAGCAGCCAGGGGAAGTGCTTTTCTTCCCTGCTAGGCTACCTTCCCTTGTCAGAGACAAGGGGCAAAAGTAGCTCCACCCAGGAATCTTCTTCATCCCCAGGGTCTGAGGACATCATCCATACTAAAAGTTTTAAAGCAACCATTATAAAAATGCTTCAACAAACAATTTAGAATTCTCTTAAATGAAGAAAAATAGAAATCTTCAGTAAAAAATAATACAACTGAAATAAGAAAACTTTGCTTAAGTAGGCTCAATAGTAGAATGGAGAAGACAAAGCATAGAGCCAATGAACTGAGGATATATCCATAGCATTTATCCAATGTGGACATAGAAACAGAGTAGAAACAAACAAAGCAGAGCCTGAAGAACCTGTGACAAAATAACAACAACAACAAAATCTAACTGCATTCGGCTGTTTACAAGAAACTTCAAATTCAATGACATAGATCATAGTGAAAAATGGAAAAAAATATACAATGCAAGTACTAACAAAAGGAAATTTTTTGAGGAAAAGATCGATAACATTGATAAACCTTTTGCTAGAAGAGCAAAAATAGAATGAGAGAATACAGAAATCATGATACCAAGAATGAAATTGGGGATCTCATTATAGATCCTACATAATTAAAAACATAACAGGGAATATTACAAACAACTTTATACTCATAAATTTGACAGTTTTTTTAAATTTGACAATTTAAAAGAAAAAGAAATATTCCTCAAAAATTACAACTTACCAAAACTCAACCAAGATAATATACATAATCTGATCATCTGATTAGTCCTATAACCATGAAAGATTTTGAATTTGTAATAAGAAAGTTCCAGAAAGAGGAATCTGTATGCCAAGATGGTTTCACTGGACAAGTCTATCAAACACTTAAAGAAAAATTAACACTAATTTACACAATCTCTTCCAGAAGATAAAAGGGAGGGGAATACTTCCTATAATCATTTTATGATTTAACTATTAATCCAATTCCAAAATAAGATAAAAGCAGTACAAAAAAGAAAACTACAGAGCATTATTTCTCATGAACATAAATGAAATAAAACAGTAAACTATCAAACTATTAAAACTAAAATCCAAAAATGCAAAAAAGAATTATTTTGACTTATTAATGTACATATGCCTATTCCCACTCTGCACAATGACTGGAACATACCCAATAATACTACAAATAATATTTACCAAAAAGGTAAATGCACCAATTAAAGACAAGCTACCACCATCCAAATCAAAGGCTGTACAAAATGGTAAATGGCATACATTTTGGACTCAAATATTTACCAAATGTGTGAACAGAAACAATTTTTTTCAACTCCTCTGAGCTTCCAAAGAACTTTTTCTCACCATTTACTATCTGACTGCTAAGTCAATGCCATATATTTTAGGGTTTCATGGGTTTTGTTTCTGTAACATTCCACTTCCAGTACCAGTAGCTATTTCAGTCAGGCTAAGCAAGATTAAGTTGTTGTAATAAAATACACCAAACTCTCAGTGATTTGACACTTATTTTTTTGCTCACTGTACATGTTTTTCATGGATCAGATGGGGTATTTTCTCTATATTATCCTTTCTTGGGAACATAGGGTAACGGAGGCTACAACCTCTGAATCTTCACCAGTTACAGCAGCAAGAAGAAGAAAGCATGGAGAAACATTCATCAGTTCTTAACTGCTCCCAAAATAAGTGACACTTTTTACTTCCTTTTTAAAAAATATTTTATTTATTTATTCATGAGAGACAGAGAGAGAGGCAGAGACATAGGCAGAGGGAGAAGCAGGCTCCTCACAGGGAGCCTGATGCAGGACTCAATTCTGAAACCCTGGGATTACGCCCTGAGCCAAAGACCAATGCTCAACCGCTGAGCCACTCAGGTGTCCCTTTTACTTCCTTTTATATTTCATTTATCAGAGAAAGGAAGATAGCTATGCCTAACTTCAAGAGAGCAAGGAAATGTGACACTTATCATTGAACAGCATTTCCCAGATTTAAAATTGATAAGGAATAGTAATATTTACTGCATATTTAATTAAAATAAATATTAATAAGTATTTGCCTCACATGGCATATATGACCCATAGGCAAACCCTGTCAACTCTACCGTCAAAAATGTATCCTGAAAAAAAAAATGTATCCTGAATATGTCCAGTTCTCATCTCCTGTAATATAAACCTCTGTCACAGATTGAGATTTTCGGAAAACAGATGCTGACGTGAAGTTGAGTGCAAAAATTATATTGCAGACTATAGTATATTTGTAAGTGTTCAAGCAACAGAACCAGAGATTGCTTAAAAGGAATTGGCTTACAGACACTGGCTGCCTAACTTGCTTATACCAAGCCCCATACTCCTGTGCTCTGTCCCAACTGCCCTTTTTGGCCACACTTGCTTCAGTCCAGTGAGGCAGGCCCCTCCCCTCGAAGACGAGCACAAGGACTTGTCCACACCACATCTATAAAGCCTAGAGTTTTAAACGATAACAGGCTTGGTTGGGATAGAGCCTAGAGGGCACTGTGTTGCTCCTGGAGAAAAGGCAGGCAAACAACCTGAAGGCAGACAGTGTACAAGCAGTGATCTGAGAAACAACTGAGACACACAGGGGGAGAATATTCCATCTTCTTAGATTGCTTCCCTGAGAGGCAGCATTCATAAAGATGCCTCTCTGGAGACAAAAAGAGCTGTCTGGCATCATTTTCCTCTCCTGCCCTTTAGTATAAACACAGAGCCACCTGCAGTAAACCGCACAGCTCCAACACTGGCTGCCTAACTTGTTTACACCAAGTTCCACAACCTTGTGCTTTGACAGGACTGTCCTTTTCAGCCAAGCTTGCCTCAGTCCTAGAGAGGTGGGCCCCTGCCACAGAAGACCAGTATAAACTCCTGCACATACCATGTCTCTTCACCAGAGAATTCTGCAGGGCTTCAATTCTAGTGGAGGTAGTACCAGATTTCATTTAATAGGCATATCAGAGCACACCTAGTTAACAATCACCATCCTCTGGCCAAGGACCAAACATTGCCCACAGCAGGCAAGTAGAGGCTCTGCAGATGATGGCCCTGAAGGACAGAGCAGCCAAAACACAACAGCAGAGAGCATGCAGCATGCACTAGAGACACTCCCTGAGCAGCAGGTCCTGAACACACATGGCTTCTTCTTTATAAAGCCATTTCTTTCAAGAGCAGGATACACAAATGGCTTTTTTAAACATATTCAGAAAGGCGGAGACTTAGACAAAATACTAAAATGGAAGAATTCATCCCAAATGAAAGACCAAGATAAGACTAGGCCAAAGATCTAAGAGAAACAGACAAAAGTAAAATACCTGATGGAGAATTTAAAGGGAAAATCACTCAGCATAATACCCTCCAGTTCCATCCACGTCGAAGCAAATGGTGGGTATTTGTCGTTTCTAATAGCTGAGTAATATAAAAAAAATAAAAAATAAAGGGAAAATCATAAGGATACTCACTGGGCTTGAAAAAGAATGGAAGACATCAGTGAGAACCTTACCACAGAGATAAATGAGTTAAAAAAAATTAGTCAGAAATGAAGAATATTATAACTGAGGTTGAAAACAGGCTTGATGCAATGAACAGCAGGCTGGAAGAAGCAGAGGAACAAGTAAGTGATATAGAAGACAAGATAATAAACCTGGACAAAAGAGAGAAAGAGGAATTATAGAACATAAGAATAGACATAATGAACTCAGTGACTCCATCAAACTTAATAACATTTGTATTAAGAAGTCCCAGAAGGAGACGAGAGAAAAAGAGGGCAGAAAAATTATTTGAGGAAATAATAGCTGAAACTTCCTTAATCTTGAATGAAACTGATATCCAGACAAGGAGGCACACAGAACCCCCATCAAAATCAATAAAAGCAGGCCAACACCAAGACACATTGTAATTAAATTTGCAAAAATAGTGATAAAGAAAAAAATCTTAAAACCAGCAACATAAAAAGAAGTACTCAACTTATAAGGGAAGACCCATAAGGTTAGCTTCAGATCTCTCCACAGAAACTTGGCAAGACAGAAAAGAGTGGCATAATATATTTGAAGTGCTGAATGGGAAAAATCTGCAGACAAGAACACTCTATCCAGCAGGGCTATCATTAAGAACAGAAGGAGAGATAGAGTTTCCAGACAAACAAAAACTAAAGGAGTTCATGACCACTAAAGCAGCCCTGCAAGAAATATTAAAGGGGACTCTCTGGGTGGGAAGAACAGACCAGAAGTGACAAAAACAAGAAAGGATCAGAGAAATCACTAGAAACTTTAACAGAACCAGTAATAAAATGTCACTAAATACATATCTATTAATAATTACTTTGAAAGAAAATGGACTAAATGCTCTAATAAAAAGATATAGGATATCAGAATGGATAAAAAAAGACAAAACCTATCTATATGCTGCCTACGAGAGACTCATTTTAGATCTAAAGACTTGCAGATTGAAAGTACGCGAATTGGGAAACACTTATCAAACAAATGGATGTCAAAAGAAAGCCAGAGTAGCAAAACTTTTTTTCAGAAAAAGTAGACTTTAAAACAAAGCCTAACAGGAGATAAAGAAGGATATATATAATCATAAAGGGGACAATGCAACAAGAAGATAAAATAATTGTAAATATTTATGCATCCAACATGCAAATATATAAAACAATTAAATACAAACATAAAGAAACTAATTGATAATAATACAATAACAGTAGGGGACTTTACACCCCACTTACATCACTAGACAGATTATCGTAACACAACATCAACAAGGAAACAATGGCTTTGAATGACACACTGGATCCGATTGACTTAGTTATATTCAGAACATTCCATCCTAAAGCAGCAGAACACACATTCTTTTTGAGTGTACATGAGATATTCTCCAGAATAGATCACATACTAGGTCATAAAATAAGTGTCAACAGATACAAAGAGATTGACATCACACCATTCACCTTTTTGGACCATAACATTAAGAAACTAGAAATCAACCCAAAGAAAGATTTCGGAAAGACCACAAATACATGGAAGTTAAACAACATGCCACCAAACAATGAATAGACCAATGAGGAAATAAAGAAGAAATAAAAAATACATGGAAACAAATGAAATTAAAACACAATGGTCCAAAACCTTTGGGAGGCAGCAAAAGTGGTCCTAGCAGGGAAGTATATAGAAACAGAGGCCTACCTGAAGAAGCAAGTAAAATCTCAGCTAAACAACTTAAGCTTACATCTAAAGAAGCTAAAAAAAGAACAACAAAGCCTAAATCCAGCAGAAGAAAAGAAGTATTAAAGATCAAAGCAGAAATAAATGATATAGAAACTAAAAACGAGTATAGCAGATCAATGAAACTAGGAGCTGAGTCTTTGAAAAAACTTAATAATATTGATAAACCTCTAGCTAGACTTATCAAAAAGAAAAGAGAAAGGACCCAAATAAATAAAATCACAAATGAGAGAGGAGAGATCACAATCAACATCACAGACATACAAAGAATTTTAACAGAATATTATGAAAAACTATATGCCAACAAATTGGGCCACCTGGAAGAAAGGAACAAATTCCTAGACACATGTAAACTACCAAATCTGAAGCAGGAAGAAAAGAAAACTTGAACCGACTGATAACCAGCAAATAAATTGAATCAGTTATGAAAATTTTCCAACCAACAAAAGTCCAGGGCCAGATGGCTTCACAGGCAAATTCTACCAAAAACTTAAGGAAGAGTTAATATCTCTTCTTATGAAACTATTCCAAAAAATAGAAGAGGAAGGAAAACTTCCAAATACATTCTATGAGACCAGCATTACCCTGATACCAAAATCATATAAAAGCTCCACTAAAAAAAAAAGAGAACTCTAGGCAAACATCTCTGATGAATATGGATGCAAAAATTCCCAATAAAATACTAGTAAATTGAATGCAACAACACATGACAAGAATCACACACCACAATCAAGTGGCATTTATTCCTGGGTTGCAAGGGTGTTTCAATATTTGCAAATCAATCAATGTGATATACCACAATAATAAAAGAAAGGATAAGAACTCTGATCCTCTGGGACACCTGGGTGGCTCAGTGGTTGAGCATCTGCCTTCGGCTCAGGGCGTGATCCCGGGATTGGGAATCAAGTCCCACATCGGACTCCCTGCGAGGAGCCTGCTTCTCCCTCTGCCTGTGTCTCTGCCTCTCTCTCTGTGTCTCTCATGAATAAATAAATAAAACCTTAAAAAAAGAACTATATGATCCTCTCAATAGATGCAGAAAAATCATTTCACAAAGTGCAACATCTATTCATGATAAAAAAAAAAAACCCTCAACAAAGTGTAGTTAGAGGGAACACACCTCAACATAATAAAGAATGTATCTAAAAAACCCACGGCAAATATCATATATGGAGAAAAACTGAGAACTTTTCCTCTATGGTCAGGAACATGACAGGGATGCCACTCTCACTACTATTATTTAACATAGTACTGGAAGTCCTAGCCAGAAAAGTAGACAAGAAAAAGAAATAAAAGCCATCCAAATTGGCAAGGAAGAAGTAAAATTGTCATGATTTGCAGATAATATGATATTCTATATGGACAACCCTAAAGACCACCAAAAAAAACTGCTAGAACTGGTACATGAATTCAGTAAAGTTGCAGGGTACAAGATCAAGGTACAAAAATGTGTTGCATTTCTATACACCAATAATGAAGCAGTAGAAAGAGAAATCAAGGAGTCAACCTCATTTATA
The DNA here is from genome assembly GCF_018345385.1 of Vulpes lagopus. Taxonomy (NCBI): domain Eukaryota; kingdom Metazoa; phylum Chordata; class Mammalia; order Carnivora; family Canidae; genus Vulpes; species Vulpes lagopus. The sequence goes on from NC_054848.1 coordinate 44,394,733, forward strand.
ATTGCACCCAAAACCATAAGATACCTATGAATAAACCTAACCTGGGATCCCTGGGTGGCGCAGTGGTTTGGCACTTGCCTTTGGCCCAGGGCACGATCCTGGAGACCCGGGATCGAATCCCACATCAGGCTCCCGGTGCATGGAGCCTGCTTCTCCCTCTGCCTATGTCTCTGCCTCTCTCTCTCTCTCTCTGTGACTATCATAAATAAATAAAAATTAAAAAAAAAAACCTAACCTAAGAAGTGAAAGACCTGTATTCTGAAAACTATAAAACATAGATGAGAGACATTGAAGAGGACACAAAGAAATGGGAAGACATTCCATGCTCATGGATTGGAAAAACAAATATTGTTAAAATGTCTGTATTGCCTAAGGCAATCTACACATTCAATGAATCCCCTATCAAAATACCAGCAGTATTTTTCACAGAGCTAGAACAAACAATCCTAAAATTTGTACGGAACCACAGAAGACTCCAAATAGCCAAAGCAACTTTGAAGAAGAGAAGCAAAGCTGAAGTCATCAAAACAGTATGTGTTGGCACAAAAATAGACACATTGATCAATAGGACAGAATAGAAAACCTAGAAATAAACCCACAACTATATGGTCAATTAATCTTCAACAAAGCAGGAAACATTGTTCAAAGGGAAAAGGGACGATCATGAAATGTCCCTTTCCACATGAAAGGGAAAAGGACGATCTCTTGAACAAATGATGTTTGGAAAACTGGACAGCACCATGCAAAAAAGTGAAACTGGACCACCTTCTTACACCATGCACAGAAATAAATTCAAATTCAAAATGGACTGAGACCTAAATATGAGACCTGAAACCATGAAAATTTTAGAAAAGAACATAGGCAGTGACCTTCTGGCATTGGCAATAGCTACTTCTTTCTAGATATATCTCCTGAGGCACGGGAAACAAAAGCAAAAATAAACTATTGGGACTTTGTAAAAATAAAAAGCTTCTGCACAGTGAGAGAAATAACCAATAAAACTCAAAGGTAACTTGTAGAATTGGTGAAGATACTTGCAATCCAATAAAGGCTTTGTATCCAAAATATATAAGGAAATTATAAAACACAACACCCAAAAACCAAATAATCCAATTTAAAAATGGGCAGAAAACATGAAGATACATTTTTCCAAAGAAGACATATAGATGACCAACAGACACATGAAGCAATACTCATCATCACTGACCATCAGGGAAATACAAATCAAAACTATAATAAGATATCATCTCTGGGGATCCCTGGGTGGCTCAGCAGTTTGGCGCCTGCCTTTGGCCCAGGGCATGATCCTGGAGTCCCGGGATCAAGTCCCACGTCGGGCTCCCTGCACGGAGCCTGCTTCTCCCTCTGCCTGTGTCTCTCCCTCTCTCTTTGTGTGTGTGTTTCTCTCATGAATAAATAAATAAAACCTTTTAAAAAAAAGAGGAATCATTTCACACCTGTCAGAATGGCTAAAATCAACAACACAATAAACAACACTTGTTTGTGAGGATGTGGAGAAAGGGGAACTCTCTTGCACTATTGGTGAGAATGCAAACTGGTGCCCCCACTGTGGAAAACAGTATGGAGATTTCTCAGAAAGTTAAAAATAGAAGTATCCCAAGATTCAGCAATTGCACTGCTGGGTACTTAACCAATGAATACAAAAATACTAATTCAAATGAATATATGCACTCCTATGTTCATAGCAGTATTACTTTTAATAGTCCAATTATGGAAACAGCCCAAGTGTCCACTGGCTGGTGAATGGATACAGAACATGTGGTACATACCCACTATATTAGCCATAATAATTAATGAAATCGTACTATACGCAATGACATGAGTGGAGATAGAGTATTATGTTAAGTGAAATAAGTCAGAGAAAGACAAATACCATATGATCTCACTCATGTGCAGGATTTAAGAAACAAAAGAAGGGATCCCTGGGTGGCACAGCAGTTTAGCGCCTGCCTTTGGCCCAGGGCGCGATCCTGGAGACCCAGGATCGAATCCCACGTCGGGCTCCCAGTGCATGGAGCCTGCTTCTCCCTCTGCCTGTGTCTCTGCCTTTCTCTCTCTCTCTCTGTGACTATCATAAATAAAAAAAAAAATTTAAGAAACAAAAGAAATGAGCAAAAGCAAAAGAGAGAGAGAGAGAGAGAGAGAGAAGCAAACCAAGAGACAGACTCTTAACTATAGTAAACAAACTGATGGTTACCAGAGGGGAGGTGGGTCGGGGGTGGGTTAAAAAGATGATGGGGATTAAGGAGTGCACTTGTGATGAGCACAGGGTGTTGTATGGAACTGTTGAATTACAATATTGGACACCCAAAACAATTACACTGTGTGTTAATTAACCAGAATTTTAATAAAAACTTAAAAAATAACTATCTTCTCTGGTATCCAGTGTGAAGTACCTTCAAAGAAGTTTCCCACTGTTTTCATTTCCCTCAAAGTCATAAAATCACAAATCCAACTGTGGCATTTCCCACAGGTATTCCTGAGCTTGAACATTACACTGAGTGCCCTTGGGTAAGTCACTTTCAACACTGGCACCAGTTAACTACACCCTCAAAGTGTGAACATAAAGCATGATTCTATGGCACAGAGCAGAATCCACTTCTGACTCAGGGAATCCAGTGCTCACCAGCCCCTCGGCAGACTGGCATGTCAGGTGACGCCTTTCAATGAGAGATGAAATGATTGCTCAGAGTCCAATATCTTGGAACAAAGAGAGGCCTGAAGGGGCTACACCATCAGGCACCATCAAGAAGTGCAGGTGCCGAGATGAAGCCTGGAGTTTAGGTTGGCTCTCAGTGTTATTATTGTAGAATGTAAAGTATGTGGAAACAAGGAAGGGAAAAAAACTCATGAAACCAATCATGTGAGGGGCAGCAGGAAACTGCGGAGGTGACTGAACTGTACAGGTCTCAGAGGAGCATTAACTAGAGGGCTGTGGGGGATGGGAGAACTGACCTCAGCAGAACTGGTTATCTATCCACCATCATTGTTGTTTTCAGCATGTACTGTTATCAGTACAGACTGATGGCAGGAATAATTGGCTTTTGCTATATGCATAAAGCTGTTGCCATTTATGCATATCCTTTTTCTTACTGTTTCTTTTACCCACTGCGGTCTTGCTCTCCCAAACTAGCAGATGCCTCAGACCTTGCCAGGCTGCTCTTCAAACCATACTGCACCGCAATACTCCACCCATCTATGGCCTTCCACCCATGCAGCCCCCATGCCATTGTGGTTTGGTTTTCACAGGCATGAACTGTTGGCACTGTACACGTGTTCCTGCACTGTCTCAGCCTCCACATGGTTGGTGGTGGAGATTCCAGAGCCCACACTCCCAGTCCATGGAGACTCATGGTCCTGGAAATTTTGAGTACAGCATAACAATCATGGGTATTGATGTCAGGCCTAGGTTCTAGTCCAAGTTTTAACTGAACTAGAGAAGTCATATAACCTCTTTGAGACTCTGTTTCCTCATCTATAATACCACCCATTGCATAAGGTAGTTGTGATACTTAAGTGAGATCATTTTGTTGATTAAGATACTTTATCACAATGCCTGGCACCCAGTAAATGTAGTTTCCATTGTCATTTTTGTGTCATCCCAAGCAGTGTAAGGGAAACAGAAATGAGTAAGCCATGGTTCCTGTTTCCAAGGAGCTTGTCAAAAAATAAGGATAAAGTATACATAGCTACTGTAAGAACTATAATAAGATAAATGTCATAAGGGTAGGGTTACCAAAATGCTGTGAGTTCAAAGATTTGAAATGTGGTGTCTGAAGTCAGAATTTTGTATCTAGAGGAGGGGCAAGATGGCTGAAGAGTAGGGTCCCCACCAAATTACCTAGATAACCTTCAAATCATCCTGAAAATCTACGAATTTGGCCTGAGATTTAAAGAGAGACCAGCTGGAATGCTACAGTGAGAAGAGTTCATGCTTCTAACAAGGTAGGAAGACGGGGGGGGGGAGGGGAGGGGGGGAGAAATAAAGAAAAAAAAGGCATCCAAGTGGGAGGGGCCCAGCGAGGAGCCGGGCTAAGCCCGGGGCAAGTGTCCCCAGGACAGGAGAGCCCCGTCCCGGAGAAGCAGGAGCTGCACCAATCTTCCCGGGTGGAAAGGCGCCCGCAGGGAGTTACAGCAGGACCCCAGGAGGGCGGGGAAGCCCTCAGGCTCCCTGGGACCCTAACAGAAAACTGCACGCCCAGGAGAGTGCGACATACCCCACGGCAGAGCTCCCTAAAAGACTGCAACGTGCACGGCTGGACCCGGAGCAGCTCGGAGGGGTTAAGGCAGCGGCTCCACCAAGCGGGCTGCGCGGCCAGGAGCACAAATCCAACAGCGCAGGCCCCGGAGCACAGGGCGCCGGGACACAACCCAGGATCAGGCCTCTCCCCGGGACAGGCAGAGGCCAGGAGGGCCCAGGAACGCAAGGACACTCCTGCCCCGAGCTGAGCAGATCAGTGGCCCCGCCACGGAGCCTCCAGGCCCTGCAGACGGAGAGCTCCTTAGTTACTGCGGGGGCTGAATCCAGGACTCCAGACCTGGCCGCAACCACTGGGATTGTTCCTCCAGAGGCCTCAAGGGATAAACAACCCCCACTGAGCCCTGCACCAGGCAGGGGGCAGAGCAGCTCCCCCAAGTGCTAACACATGAAAATCAGCACAACAGGCCCTTCCCTCAGAAGACCAGCTAGACGGACAAGTTCCAGGGGAAGTCAAGGGACTTAAAGTATACAGAATCAGAAGATACTCCCCCGTGTTTTGTTTTTCTTTTTGATTTCTGTTTGCGTTCCCCCCACCCTTTTTTTTCCTTTCTTTCTTTTTCTTCCTCTTTTTCTTCTCTTTTTTCTTTTTTTTCTTCCTTTTTTCTTTTTTCTTTTTCTCTTTTCTTTCCTTCCTTCTCTCTCTTTTTCTCCTTTTCCCAATACAACATGTTTTTGGCCACTCTGCACTGAGCAAAATGACTAGAAGGAAAACCTCACTTCAAAAGAAAGAATCAGAAACAGTCCTCTCTCCCACAGAGTTACAAAATCTGGATTACAATTCAGTGTCAGAAAGCCAATTCAGAAACACTATTATACAGCTACTGGTGGTTCTAGAACAAAGCATAAAGGACTCAAGAGACTTCATGACTACAGAATTTAGATCCAATCAGGCAGAAATTAAAAATCAATTGAATGAGGTGCAATCCAAACTAGAAGTCCAAAGGACGAGGGTTAACGAAGTGGAAGAACGAGTGAATGACATAGAAGACAAGTTGATGGAAAAGAGGGAAACTGAGGGAAAAAAGAGACAAACAATTAAAAGACCATGAGGATACATTAAGGGAAATAAACGACAGCCTGAGGAAGAAAAACCTACATTTAATTGGGGTTCCCGAGGGCGCCGAAAGGTACAGAGGGCCAGAATGTGTATTTGAACAAATCATAGCTGAAAACTTTCCTAATCTGGGAAGGGAAACAGGCATTCAGATCCAGGAAGTAGAGAGATCCCCCCCTAAAAATCAATAAAAACCATTCAACCACTCGACATCTAATAGTTAAGCTTGCAAAATCCAAAGATAAAGAGAAGATCCTTAAAGCAGCAAGAAACAAGAAATCCCTGACTTTTATGGGGAGGAATATTAGGGTAACAGCAGACCTCTCCACAGAGACCTGGCAGGCCAGAAAGGGCTGGCAGGATATATTCAGGGTCCTAAATGAGAAGAACATGCAACCAAGAATACTTTATCCAGCAAGGCACTCATTCAAAATGGAAGGAGAGATAAAGAGCTTCCAAGACAGGCAGGAACTGAAAGAATATGCGACCTCCAAACCAGCTCTGCAAGAAATTTTAAGGGGGACTCTTAAAATTCCCCTTTAAGAAGTTCAGTGGAACAATCCACAAAAACAAGGACTGAATAGATATCATGATGACACTAAACTCATATCTTTCAATAGTAACATTGAACGTGAACGGGCTTAATGACCCCATCAAAAGGTGCAGGGTTTCAGACTGGATAAAAAGCAAGACCCATCTATTTGCTGTCTACAAGAGACCCATTTTAGACAGAAGGACACCTACAGCCTGAAAATAAAAGGTTGGAGAACCATTTACCATTCAAATGGTCCTCAAAAGAACCCAGGGGTAGCCATCCTCATGTCAGATAAAATAAAATTCACCCCGAAGACTGTAGTGAGAGATGAAGAGGGACACTATATCATACTTAAAGGATCTATCCAACAAGAGGACTTAACAATCCTCAATATATATGCCCCGAATGTGGGAGCTCCCAAATATATCAATCAATTAATAACCAAAGTGAAGAAATACTTAGAAAATAATACACTTATACTTGGTGACATCAATCTAGCTCTTTCTACACTCGATAGGTCTTCTAAACACAACATCTCCAAAGAATAATACACTGGACCAGATGGATTTCACAGATATCTACAGAACTTTACATCCAAACTCAGCTGAATACACATTCTTCTCAAGTGCACATGGAACTTTCTCCAGAATAGACCACATACTGGGTCACAAATCAGGTCTGAACCAATACCAAAAGATTGGGATCGTCCCCTGCATATTCTCACACCATAATGCCTTGAAATTAGAACTTAATCACACCAAGAAGTTTGGAAGGACCTCAAACACGTGGAGGTTAAGGACCATCCTGCTAAAAGATGAAAGGGTCAACCAGGAAATTAAGGAAGAATTTAAAAGATTCATGGAAACTAATGAGAATGAAGATACAACCATTCAAAATCTTTGGGATGCAGCAAAAGCAGTCCTAAGGGGGAAATACATCGCAATACAAGCATCCATTCAAAAACTGAAAGGACTCAAATACAAAAGCTAACCTTACATATAAAGGAGCTAGAGAAAAAACAGCAGATATATCCTAAACCCAGCAGAAGAAGAGAGTTAATAAAGATTCGAGCAGAACTCAAGGAATTCGAGACCAGAAGAACTGTGGAACAGATCAACAAAACCAGGAGTTGGTTCTTTGAAAGAATTAATAAGATAGATAAACCATTAGCCAGCCTTATTATAAAGAAGAGAGAGAAGACTCAAATTAATAAAATCATGAATGAGAAAGGAGAGATCACTACCAACATCAAGGAAATACAAACGATTTAAAAAACATATTATGAACAGCTGTACGCCAATAAATTAGGCAATCTAGAAGAAATGGACGCATTCCTGGAGAGCCACAAACTACCAAAACTGGAACAGGAAGAAACAGAAAACCTGAACAGGCCAATAACCAGGGAGGAAATTGAAGCAGTCATCAAAAACCTCCCAAGACACAAAAGTCCAGGGCCAGATGGCTTCCCAGGGGAATTCTATCAAACGTTTAAAGAAGAAACCATACCTATTCTACTAAAGCTGTTTGGAAAGATAGAAAGAGATGGAGTACTTCCAAATTCGTTCTATAAGGCCAGCATCACCTTAATTCCAAAACCAAACAAAGACCCCACCAAAAAGGAGAATTACAGACCAATATCCCTGATGAACATGGATGCAAAAAATTCTCAACAAGATACTAGCCAATCGGATCCAACCGTACATTAAGAAAATTATTCACCGTGACCAAGTAGGATTTACTCCTGGGACACAAGGCTGGTTCAACACTCATAAAACAATCAATGTGATTCATCATATCAGCAAGGGAAGAACCAAGAAACATATGATCCTCTCATTAGATGCAGAGAAAGCATTTGACAAACTACAGCATCCATTCCTAATCAAAACTCTTCAGAGTGTAGGGATAGAGGGAACATTCCTTGACATCTTAAAAGCCATCTACAAAAAGCCCACAGCAAATATCATTCTCAATTGGGAAGCACTGGGAGCCTTTCCCCTAAGATCAGAACAAGACAGGGATGTCCACTCTCACCACTGCTATTCAACATAGTACTGGAAGTCCTTGCCTCAGCAATCAGACAACAAAAAGACATTAAAAGCATTCAAATTGGCAAAGAAGAAGTCAAATTCTCCCTCTGTGCCGATGACATGATACTGTACATAGAAAACCCAAAAGACTCCACCCCAAGATTGCTAGAACTCATACAGCAATTTGGCAGCGTGGCAGGATACAAAATCAATGCCCAGAAATCAGTGGCATTTCTATACACTAACTATCATACTGAAGAAAGAGAAATTAAGGAGTCAATGCCATTCACAATTGCACCCAAAAGCATAAGATATCTAGGAATAAACCTAACCAAAGAGGGAAAGGATCTATACCCTAAAAACTATAGATCACTTCTGAAAGAAATTGAGGAAGACACAAAGAGATGGAAAAATATTCCATGCTCATGGATTGGCAGAATTAATATTGTGAAAATGTCAATGTTACCCAGGGCAATTTACACGTTTAATGCAATCCCTATCAAAAGGGACTTTCTCTGAACTTTCTTCAGAGAGTTAGAACAAATTATTTTAAGATTTGTGTGGAATCAGAAAAGACCCCGAATGCCCTGGGGAATTTTAAAAAAGAAAACCATACCTGGGGGCATCACAATGCCAGATTTCAGGTTGTACTACAAAGCTGTGGTCATCAAGACAGTGTGGTACTGGCACAAAAACAGACACAGAGGTCAATGGAACAGAATAGAGAACCCAGAAGTGGAACCTGAACTTTATGGTCAACTAATATTCGATAAAGGAGGAAAGACTATCCACTGGAAAAAAGACAGTCTCTTCAATAAACGGTGCTGGGAAAATTGGACATCCACATGCACAAGAATGAAACTAGACCACTGTCTTTCACCATACACAAAGATAAACTCAAAATGGATGAAAGATCTAAATGTGAGACAAGATTCCATCAAAATCCTAGAGGAGAACACAGGCAACACCCTTTTTGAACTCAGCCACAGTAACTTCTTGCAAGATACATCCACGAAGGCAAAAGAAACAAAAGCAAAAATGAACTATTGGGACTTCATCAAGATAAGAAGCTTTTGCACAGCAAAGGATACAGTCAACAAAACTAAAAGACAACCTACAGAATGGGAGAAGATATTTGCAAATGACGTATCAGATAAAGGGCTAGTTTCCAAGATCTATAAAGAACTTATTCAACTCAACACCAAAGAAACAAACAATCCAATCATGAAATGGGCAAAAGACATGAAGAGAAATCTCACAGAGGAAGACATAGACATGGCCAAGAAGCACATGAGAAAATGCTCCACATCCCTGGCCATCAGGGAAATACAAATCAAAATCACAATGAGATACCACCTCACACCAGTGAGAATGGGGAAAATTAACAAGGCAGGAAACAACAAATGTTGGAGAGGATGTGGAGAAAAGGGAACCCTCTTACACTGTTGGTGGGAATGTGAACTGGTGCAGCCACTCTGGAAAACTGTGTGTAGGTTCCTCAAAGAGTTAAAAATAAACCTGCCCTACGAGCCAGCAATTGCACTGTTGTGGATTTACCCCAAAGATTCATATGCAATGAAACGCTGGGACACCTGCACCCCGATGTTTCTAGCAGCAATGTCCACAATAGCCAAACTGTGGAAGGAGCCTCGGTGTCCATCGAAAGATGAATGGATAAAGAAGATGTGGTTTATGTATACAATGGAATATTACTCAGCCATTAGAAATGACAAATACCCACCATTTGCTTCGACATAGATGGTCATGAAGGGTATTATGCTGAGTGAAGTAAGTCAATTGGAGAAGGACAAACATTGTATGTTCTCATTCATTTGGGGAATATAAATAATAGTGAAAGGGAATATAAGGGAAGGGAGAAGAAATGTGTGGGAAATATCAGAAAGGGAGGCAGAACATAAAGACTCCTAACTCTGGGAAACGAACTAGGGGTGATGGCAGGGGAGGAGGGCGGGGGGTGGGGGTGAATGGGTGACGGGCACTGAGGGGGGCACTTGACAGGATGAGCACTGGGTGTTATTCTGTATGTTGGCAAATTTAACACCAATAAAAAATAAATTTATTATTAAAAAAAAGAATTTTGCATCTAATAGTTTCATGTGTGATTTTGTTAATGCTCATGTCTGGGAATACAATGTTAGAGCTAGAAGGGCAAGTATGCTGACACCCCCTTTCCTGTATCCATTGGCAGACACTACTACTCGATCTGAGATATGGCCTTAAAATTTTTGGTATACTGCTTCAGGCATCAATACTGATTAATTGAATTTGTCCTTGAAATAGAGTATGGCACCTAAAGTATGATGTTCCTGTGAGGACATCAAGAAGAAAGGGGCATAAGATAACAGTACATAATATTAGGGGTAAAAGAGATAGAAAGGTATCAATTTTGAAGAAAATTATTACTGGTAAATGTTGAGAGATAAATTATATTAATTTGTAATGTATGATTCATAGTAAAAGTCATAGTTTGAGCTTGAAGTGGATAGAATTAATGGCTGTTTAATTGTGGGCAGGAGATTTGAAGCTAAATTTGATGGGCAATCTAAAGAAATCTTGAAGTTGCCCCATGATGATGGTAGAAATTGTGTGGAAAACAAGAACTGACTGCATGATGAAGAACAACCACTTAGAACACAGTGGATTATAACAAGGAAGATTTGTTAACATGTTCACTCCCTTTACTAGATTGTGGCATGTAAAAGCCAAGGAATTATGCCTTATTTTCTTTGAATCCCAAGATTTGAATGCAGCATACAAAGCATTGAATGAATAAACGAATGAATGAAGGAACGTTTGGTGATCTTTTAGCACATGAATGTAGACAACTTATATGAGAACAAGTTGAAAAACCACCCTAAAAGAGATTAGATTGGGACTAGAGAAGTAATAAAAATTGAGTATCCATTGAGCAAATCATATCATCCATTTCCTCTGTATTCAATAGGTAATTTGCCCTACTAAGCAATCATTCCTATCTCGGTCTATGCCAAAGGTTCTTTGTCTACAAGTAAGAAGCACCTGCATACTTCTGAAAAAATCCAATTACCCCAGGGCCTCTCAGACAAATCAAATTAGAATCTCTGGAAGTGTGATCTAGTCTTCAATATTTCTTAAACTTTTTGTAAGGTTTATATTTCTAAGTAATCTCTATACCCAACGTGGGGCTTGAATTTATAACCCTGAGATCAAGAGTGGCACAGTCTACTGACTGAGCCAGTCAGGTATACCTAGTCTTTCATATATTTAAGAGCTCCCTGGGTCAGGGCACTTGAGGTGATGAGCACTGGTGTTACTTGCAACTGATGAATCACTAAACTAATAATACACTATATGTTAATCAATTGAATTTAAATTTATAAACAAACGAATAAATAATAAAAGCTTCCCAGGTAATTTATGCTGCCAAGATTGAGAGCTATGGGATTGATACTAGATAAAACAAGATGCAAGTGTATTAAATTATCTAATTACACAAAAATTCAACATTATAGCTAGAATTAACTTATAGTAATTTTCTGTAAGAAATGAAGTATCTCAGTTCTCAACTTTTCCTTACAATGGTCTTTAAATTAATAAAAATTAATTAATTTATTTGGTTTTTTTTTAAGATTTTATTTATTTATTCACAGAGAGAGAGGCAGAGACATAGGCAGAGGGAGAAGCAGGCTCCATGCAGGGAGCCCTAGATGGGACTTGATCCCTGGACTCCAGGATCACACCCTGAGCAGAAGGCAGATGCTTAACCACTGAGCCACCCAGGCATCCCACAGTTGTAACATAATAGAACAAACATATATTAGTCTCAGCCTCCAGTGTCTGGAGCAGAGCTCCTAAAACCCTTGTAAATTCCTAAGTGATAAAAAGCACCAGAAGCATCTTCTGTTACAATATTTGCTCTTTGACCCGGATTCCAGACACAGGGCTACTGAAACTTATGCAAATTCCCAAGTGATAAAAGGACTAGTGATGTGGGAAACAAAGGCATAAAAAATGTAGATTAAATTAAAATATCCTGGGATACCTGGGTGGCTCAGTGGTTGAGCATCTGCCTTCAGCTCAGGGCATGACCCCAGGATCCGGGATCAAGTCCCACATTGGGCACCTTGCGGGAGGCCTGCTTCTCCCTCTGCCTGTGTCTCTGCCTCTCTCTCTCTCTCTCTCATGAATAAATAAATAAAATCTTTAAAAAAAAATCTCCTTACAGCTTGCAGACTTCTGAGAGATACCTGAAACATGCAGAGTGTGACGGTCCTCAAGGAACTCTTGGCTGCCTTTGTGACTTACTGTTTAAAAGGGACTTTATTTTTTTTTTAATTTTATTTATTTATGATAGTCACACAGAGAGAGAGAGGGGCAGAGACACAGGCAGAGGGAGAAGCAGGCTCCATGCACCGGGAGCCCGATGTGGGATTCGATCCCGGGTCTCCAGGATCGCGCCCTGGGCCAAAGACAGGCGCTAAACCGCTGCGCCACCCAGGGATCCCTAAAAGGGACTTTATCCTGGCAACAGCTGGCCTCTCTAGGTCCTGATAGCCTTGCTTCCAGGTTTCTGAGAGACTTGCACTATCCCCAATCCCCACTAATTAAAATGTATACAATCTGTCACTCCTCACAATCCCAGTGTAGCTCTTTCTGTCCACAGGTCCTGTCTTATGAATAGGGAAGGCGTTAAGGTATAGGTAGGAGAGATAGGAGGCCCCTGACTCCCCTGACTAGGCTCTGAAACTATTCCTGGCAGATGTAGATGCTGTGACAGAGCTGAACAAGAGATAAGGGAACAAACTAAGATGGCACAAGAATCTCAAGGCCATGAGCTTCCTAGTCGGATATCAATAAAAGACTGCCACTAAAATCCCTCAGTGGGAACCCTTTGAGGACCCCTCTGATTTTGGAGAGCTTTTTTCTTTCCTTTCTGCTCTCATCTTCACTTAATAAACTTTCACTTCACTTCACCCTTTTGTATCCACAAGATTCATTCCTCAACTCTGTGAGACAAGAACCCTGCAATCCTGCAACACTAGAAGCATTTTTTGTTCCAGTGAGGTGACTCTAGGTGGGATCTTGGATGGTGATTGGTCACTAGAAAGTCCAAGCCAAGATTAGATGCTTGAAGTTTTCAGCCTTATCCACCCTATCCCCATCCTCCAGAAAGGGGACAAGGGCTGGAAATGGAGTTAATAATTGACCATACCTATGTGAGGAAGTCTCCATAAAATCCCAATAGTGTGGAATTCAAAGAGCTTCTAGGATGGTGAAAACATCCACATACCAAGAGAGTGATGCACCCCAACAGCATGGAGCTAGAAGTTCTGGTGCTCAGAACTATCCTAGACCTCATCCTATGTATCTCTTCAACTGACTATTCCTTTGTATCTTCAATCATATCCTTTAATAAACTGGTAAAAATAAGTGTTTCCCTGAGTCCTGTGAGTCACTGTAACAAATTAATCAAATATAAAGAGGGAGTTATGGGAGGCTCAGATTGTAATCCATCAGTCAAAAGCACAGGTCTTGTGGGCCTGAGTTCTTAACCTGTGGACCTGATGCAGATAGTGCCAGAACTGAATTGAACTGAGTTAAATCATAGGACACCCAGCTGGTGCAGCAGATTATTACTTGGTGGGGGAAAAACCCACACACATCTGGTGTCAGAAGTGTTGTGAGTGTGGCAATACTGTGAAAATAAAGGAGAAACACATGAGGAGGACTGGGTTTTACCCTAACACAGCAGTTCTATAAGGTTTTCCTCCATGTATTTTGCTGCTCTTTTATTAGGTACATAAACATAATTGTTATGTTCTCTTACCTAATTGACTAATTTATCTTTATTAAATATCCTTATTTTAATGTGGTAATAGTCTTTGCCTAAAACCTACTTTGTCTTTTCCTTACACTAAAGTTAACATGGTATTTTTTTTATCAAACATTTTATTTTTATTCTTTTTGTCTTTAAAAGAAAAATGATCTTCTTATAGGCAGCAGATAGTTATTTCATTTTTATCCAACCTGCCAATCTAAGACATTAAACTGGAATGTTCAGACCAGTTATGTTTCATCATTATTGATACAGTTTGGTTTTGAGTAAATACTCTTCTATCTTTTATTTGTCCTATTTGTTCCTTTTTCTCTCATTTCTGCCTTCTTTTCCATTAGTCAAGTATTTTTCTGAATCCATTTTATCCCTGTTGTAAGCTTATTACCTATAACTTTTTAATTTTTTTTATTTTAGTGGTCTGTCTTGGATTTATGGCATACATTTTTAACTTACTGTAGTCTACCTTCATGTCATATTATACCAGTTTGGGGATCTCTGGAGGCCTCAGCGGTTTAGTGCCTCCCTTCAGCCCAGGGTATGATCCTGGAGTCCCGGAATCAAGTTCCACATCGGGCTCCCTGCATGGAGCCTGCTTCCCTCTGCCTGTGTCTCTGCTTCTCTCTCTCTCTCTCTCTCTCTCTCTCTCTCTCTCTCTCTGTGTGTGTGTCTCTCTCATGAATAAATAAATAAAATCTTTAAAAAATATATTATACCAGCTTGTGTACAATCTAAGATCCTTAAAATAGCTTACTCATCTTTGCCTCTTGACCTTTATTCCATTGTTGTATACATTTTACTTTTACATATGTTATAAAACTTACAATATATATTATTATTTAGTTTTTAAAAGTTTTAAATAATAAAAACATTTTATTATCCACTTTATTACCATTTCTAGATGAGAAATACACTTTTGTGTGTCTTCTCCACTCTCAGTAATTTACTATAAATACTATTTCACTTCTAACACCAGATGTGTGTGGATATGTGTGTGTGTTGGGGGATATAACCCCATACCAAACAATTCTGCACTAGTTGAGTTTCCTACAATTTAATTCCACAGGTTAAAGTGTCAGTCCCACAAAATTGCTCCCCACAACTTCAGACACCAATAGCAAGTCCAAGTTGTTTCCTGTGATTCTGACCTACTTGATGGGGGAACAGGACTAGGTGAGGACAAAGCACAAGCCTGAGGCAGCACATTGACAAATCCTTGAAACAGGCAGAGGGACATTCCTCTACAGATTCAACTGCCTTGATGTTCATAATCTTGCTAAGAGCAAAGGGCAATCTTAGCCCGACCCCCAGGATCCTGTAAGTCTACTTTAACATATAAAAATTTCTTTAGGGGCAGCCCGGGTGGCTCAGTGGTTTAGCGCCGCCTTCAGCCCAGGGCATGATCCTGGAGACCTGGGATCCAGTCCCACCTCAGCCTCCCTACATGGAGCCTGCTTCTCCCTCTGCCTATGTCTCTGCCTCTCTCTCTCTCTCTCTCTCTCTCTGTCTCTCAAATAAATAAATAAATAAATAAATAAATAAATAAATAATATTTTTTAAAAAATTCCTTTAGAAATTTCCCTTTATCTCTAAACCCCCAAGATACGTGTTGGCAATCATCCTCCAAGCACATGGCCCACTGATATACATCTGAAGGGGCTCATGACTCAGGTTATATTAGATGGTAATAAATGAACTTTTCCCAACAATGGCTAGCCCCGTCAAGTTTCTGGAAACCTTGCTTCCAAAATTCCTTAGAGAGTACGCTATCCTCAAACCCCTCCCAACTCCCAGGTATATAATCAGCCACCCCTCACAGGCCCAGGGCAGCAGCTCTTCCTGCCCATGGGTCCTGTCCCTGTGCTTAATAAAACCACCATTAGCACCAAAGACGTCTCAAGAATTCTTTCTTGGTCATCGGCTCTGGACCTGACTCCACCAAACCTCCTCTATATTCCAAAACTTCATCATACTATGAATCAGAGTTTCATATTATCCCTCTTCAAGTTTGATTAATTTGCTAAAGCAGATCGTATAAGGTAGAAAAATATTTACTTACTAGATTACTGGTTTATTATAAAAGAATATAACTCAGGAACAGGCAGATGGAGGAGATACATTGGGCAGAGTTTCCATGCTCTCTTCGGGCACACAATTCTTACATCTCCAAATATTCACTAACCTGGAAGTTGTCTGAACCCATTCATTTGAGTTTTTCATCGAGGCTTTATTACATAGGCATGATGGATTAAATCTTTGGCTATTAGTGATTGAACTCAATCTCCAGCCCCTCTCCCTTTCCTTCAGTTTGGGGCAGGGTGGGGACAGGGGTATGGGTGTAGATAGAACTAAAAATTCTAACCCTGTTATCAAGGTTGGTTCCCCTGGCAACCAGCCCGCATCCATAGAGGCTTTCCAAAAGTCGCTCATTAGCATAACCTCAGGTATGGTTGAAAGGGGTTTGTTATGAATAAAAAGAGACATCCACTTCACCTTTATGCTCTGAAGCTATTTCAGGAACTGAGGACAAAAGACCAAATACTATAACAAAAGATGTCCCTACAGCTCTTAAGAAATTACAAGGATTTTATGGGACGCCTGGGTGGCTCAGCAGTTAAGAGTCTGCCTTCAGCTCAGTGCATGATCCTGGAGTCCCTGAATTGAGTCCCTGGATAGAGTCCCTGGATAAAGTCCCTGGATCAAGTCCCTGGATGGAATCCCCGGATGGAGTCCCACATCAGGCTCCCTGAATGGAGCCTGCTTCTCCCTCTGCCTGTGTCTCTGCCTCTCTTTGTGTGTGTCTCTCATGAATAAATAAATAAAATCTTTTTAAAAAAGGAAATTACAAGAATTTTATAAAATATGTGCCAGGAATAGTGAACAAAGACCAAATATGTATTTATTATAAGCAGCAATATCACACCATTTCTGGCCATCTTCATTCCTTTCTATAGGTGCATATTTTTATCTATCATTTTCCTTCTGCATAAAACACTTTCTTTAACATTTCTTATAGTACAGGTCTGCCAGTGGTAAATTATTTCAGCTTTTTGTGGAGGCCGAGAAAAATTAAGGCCATCCCACCTAAAGTTTAGCATTAGCACAAGTACAGCCATCTTAGGCCCCTGTGAATAAGAGCTGAACCTTATGGGAAAAACTGCAGAATGTCCTCAATGTCCTCGGCAGGGAATCCCATATCAGAAAGACAACAGAGCCCACGCCCATGGTGGAAAGTCCCATATTAGAATGAGAACAGAGCTCAATGCCCTTGAAGGCCCCATATCAGAATGTAAACAGAATTTGAGAAATTCTTCCACCCCTTCTGAAAATCCCCTAGACCAGCCTATAAAAAACCAGCTGTAACCCACTTCGGGGTCCAAGTCCTTGCTCTGCTGTGTCAGGTATACTTGGACCCAAGCTCGAGCTTGCAAATAAACCCTCGTGCGCTTGCATCGGTGTGGGCTCCTTGGTGGTTTCTCGGATTCGCAATCTTGGGCACAACAGCCACAGTCCCAAGAACTAGAAAAAAACGCCACCCACTAAAAAGCATCAAGGTAAATGTAAATACAGTGTGGTTCTAATTTTTTTCATACAATCTCAGACAACCCCAAGTAACTTTATAAATACCTTATGAAAAAAAGCAATTTTAAAACCCATCAAAACTATTTAAAATATTTAAGGGCAGAGATCTCAAATTTCCTTCAATCAGGCCAGAAATCATCACCAAAAATTATGATCACAGTTACAAATAGAATGGGTAGAATGTTTAAGTTTAGGATAAACAAAAAAGCCCATGTAACTTTTTAAATATAATTATTTACTCAAATATACTGTAAAAAGGAATGGTGACAACTCAGGAAGCAAAAATAAGCTTGCAAGTGAAATTTCTAGAAGCTCATGGAAACAATACCATCCCATATTGCAGATGCCAAAGGAAAAACAGTCAAATGGGATTAAGAGTACTCTGATCATCTTCGTTTATTTGGTCCTGCAAGGTGTTAACTATTTTCACTGCCTGTATCACAGTTAGTCCACAGGAGGGGCTGTTGGATCTTGTCCATTATGAGGACTGGTTGGCTTGCCAGTTAGGTTGGATCCTCTTAAATTAGGAGGTCTCAGTAGAAACAAGATCACTGCAATAACCATCCAGGTCATCAAGATCATGGTAATACTGATGCCATTATCACCAGAGGGCCCTGGTAATTCCTGAAGACATCCTGTCTGTGCAGTAGGACTGGGACTGCCTCAAGAAGTTGATCAGCCTTCTCATTGCATGCTCACGAGAGCAAACACATTCACGAGGATCGAATCCACCTTCTGCCATGATTGCCCAGCTTGATTTAACTTGACTGTTTAAATCTGCCCAGACAACAACCGATAGGTGGGGGAGGATGGGGGCTGGGACCAAGGCTCCGCAGAAAGACCGCCTGAAGCTTCGGGAACTGGCTGATCCGGGCGCCCGAGGCCGCTGCTGCTCCTGACCGCTGGCTTCCTCCCCTCCTCTGTTTTCGGAATATTTCTTTAATTCTGTTCTCACTTAGTCTTCAGAAACTTCAGTTCTTGCCAAATTCTACCTAAATGGCTTTGAATAAACCTAGGGAGGTTTAATATGCCTCCAGGTTTCCTCACCTTGATCATTATCAAAATTATCTCAGATTCCATCCTCAGGGAATTGTTATGGTTCCTTTTATTTTTGCATCCTGCTTTTATTACCCTAATCTTTCTCAAAAACTCAATCTTGGGCAGCCCGGGTGGCTCAGCGTTTTAGCGCCGCCTTCAGCACCTGGGATCAAGTCCCACGTTGGGCTCCCTGCATGGAGCCTTATGTCTCTGCCTCTGTGTGTGCGTGTGTGTCTCTCATGAATAAATAAATATAATATATTTTTTAAAAACCCTCAATCTTTGGGTCCCTGAGACAGGGCTGGTTGACAGTCTGAATAACTGACAAGGTTATATTTATAATTCCTCTCTTCGGGCTTTGATATACATTTTCCTGATGGCTAATGATATTGAATATCTTTTCATGTACTCACTCGCCATTTGAGGAATGTCCATTTGTATCTATCGCCCATATTTTAAGTTGAGTTATTTGTCTTTGTTTTTGAGTTGTATAAATTCTTTATATATAATATATACAAGTCCTTTATCAGATATATGATTGACAAACATTTTCTCCCATTTTGAGGGTTTTCGCTTTCTTGATGGTATCCACTGAAGCATGAAAGATTTTAATTTTGTAAGTCCAAGTTCACCTATTAGTTTTTTATTTTGTTATTTGGACATTTGTATCCTATCTAAAAGGACTTTGTCTAACTTGTAGTCAGAAAGATTTACTTCTATATTTTCTTCTTAAATTTGCATAGCTTCAGCACTTAAATTTAGTCTTATGATCCATGTTTTGCTAATTTGTGTATATAGTATGAGGTAGGGTTGAGGAAGTTTCATTCTATTCCTAGTTTGATGTTTTGTTTGTTTGTTTATTTATTTATTTTGTTTATTATCATGAAAGGGTGTTGGATTTTGTAAAATGCTTTTTCTGTGTTTGTCCAAATGATTATTTGGGTTTTGTCCTTTATTTTATTGATATGATATCATCTTACTTTAATAGATTTTCAGATGTTATACCAACTTTGCATTTCTAGAATATATTCCAGTTGATCATGAAGTATAATTCTTTAATTCTATAATTCTCATCAGTGAGTTTGGTTTGGCAGTATTTAAAAAAAATTTTTTTTATTCATGAGAGACACACAGAGAGGCAGAGACATAGGCAGAGGGAGAAGCAGACTTCCTGCAGGGAGCCCAATGTAGGGGCTCAAGGCAGACACTCAACCACTGAGCCACCCAGGCGTCCTGATTTGTTAGCATTTTATTGAGGATTTTGACATAAATGCCTATGGTTTTCTTTTCTTCTCATGCTTTTGTCTACTTTTATTTGTAGGAAAATACCAGCCTTACAGAATTTGGAAAATGTTTCTCTTCTATTTTCTGTAACAATTTGTAAAGAATTTGTATTGATTATAATTAGTTATTTAAAAGAATTTGGACATGGGCTTTTTTTTGTGAGAAGTTTTTTAAATTACAAATTCAATCTCTATAGTTGTTATAGGTCTACTCTGATTTTCTACTTCTTGAATTTGTTTCAGTAGTTTGTTTCTTTCTAGTAATATGTCCATTTCACCTAGGTTATCTAATTTATTGGCAAACAGTTATTCATAGTATTCTCTTACATTCTTTCTCTTTCTTCAATGTCAGTAGTAACAACTGCTGTCTCATTACTTCTTTTAGTAATTTGAGTCTTCTCTTTTTTTTCTTGTTCTGTTTAGCTAAAGATTTGTGAATTTGTTAGTCTTTTCAGAGAAACATTTTTTGTTTATTTTGTTGATTTTCAATTTATTGAAGCTTATTTTATGGCCTAACATATTGTTTATCCTGGGGAAGGTTCCATGTGTACTTGAGAAGAATATGTATTTTACCTTGTTAAAGGGGAGTTTATTATTAAGTCTGGTTTCTTTATATTGTTGTTCAAGTCTTCTGTTTCCTTGTTGATCTTCTGCTTTGTTGTCCTATACATTCCTGAAAGTGGAACGTTAAAGTTTCCAACTATTGTTGAATTCTCCTTAACATTCTTCAATTCTATGACTTTGTTTCTCCTCTTTGGGGCTCCGGTTTTGGGTGCATATGCATCTGTGTTTGTATTTTTAATATCTTACAGATGGATATACTCTGTTATCATTATAAAATGTTTTTATTTACTTGTAATAAATTTTTCTGTTTTCAAGTCTATTTTTTTCTAATATTATAGCCATTCCTGCTTTACTTAATGCTGAAAAATAGAATGTTTTCCCTTTAATTTCTGGAACAAAGCAAAAAGATTCTTCTCATCACACCTAGTCAACATCGTAGTGGAAGTCCAAAATGGTACAACTACTCATGAAGAAACAACATAATACTAATTGGAAAGGGGAAATACTTTCCTTACATGCAGACAACATAATTGTCTAGAAAAAAACTCCCAAGGAATCTATAAAACAAAAACCCTTAGAAATATCAAGTGAGTTTAACAAAAACTCAGGATATAAGTCAACACACAAAATCTATCATATATCTGAAAACCAGTAATGAAATGAAAAAAGAATACAATAGTTTCAACAATTAAACAAAATTGAAGAAAACAATACTATTTATGATAACTCAAAAAAGGAAACAATTAGGTGTGAATTTAACAAAAAAATAAACAAGACTGCATGTTGAAAACTATAAAACACTGATTCAAGAAATCCAGGAATATCTAAAGAAATAGAACGACATCTAGTATTCATGGATTTGTAGAATCTACATAGTAAGATGAAGGATATACCCAAATCTAGATTTAACACAATTTCCACCAAAGCCACAAGATTTTTTGTAGTTATAGAAAAGCTGATTCCATAACATATAGGACAAAATCAAAGGAATTAGAATAACCAAAACTATTTTGAAAAATAAGACCAAATTTGGAGGAATAACACTACTTGAGATTAAAATTCACTTTAAAACTATGGTTATCAAGACAGTGTGGTATTGGTAAAGAGATGGCATATATATAGATCAGTGGGAAAGAATATTTAGAAATAGACCAATACAGGGATCCCTGGGTGGCGCAGTGGTTTAGCGCCTGCCTTTGGCCCAGGGTGCGATCCTGGAGACCCGGGATCGAGTCCCACGTCGGGCTCCCAGTGCATGGAGCCTGCTTCTCCATCTGCCTGTGTCTCTGCCTCTGTGTGTGTGTGTGTGTGTGTGACTATCATAAATAAATAAAAATTAAAAAAAAAGATTTAAGAAATAGACCAATACAAATATGGTGAACTGACTTCTTACAAAGGTGCAGTTTCAATGCAGAAATAATAGTCCTTTTTAACAAATAGTGTGGATAATAAAGCCACAGACATTCTATCTACCACATACCTATTTGAATAATTAACATTGAGAAAAGTATGAAGGGGCTCCTGGCTGGCTCAGTTGGAAGAGCATACGATTCCTGATCTCAGAGTTGTGAGGTCGAGCTCTATGTTGGGTGTAGAGGTTACTTAACTAAATAAAAACTTTAAAAAAGTATGAATAATACCAAGTGCTAGCAAGGACGTGGAGCAATTAGAACTCACACATCGCTGGTGAGAATGCAAACTGGTTCATCCACTTTGGAAAACATTTTGCAGTTTCTTAAAAAGTTAAACTTCCACATACCATAACCATTCATGACCAATCCTACTCCTAGGTATTTCTTTTGAGATATTAAAACTATATTCATACAAAAACCTGCATATGAATATTACAGTCTTTTAATTCATCATCTCCAGAAGTGAAAACTACCCAAATGTTTCAATTGGTGAATGGATAAAAAATTTGTGATAATCTATACAATGAAGTACTATTCAAAAATAAAAAAACTAATGAACAAATGATACATATAACAACTTGGATGAATCTCAAAGGTGTTATCCTAAGCAAAGGAAGCCTGTCTCAATAGGTTACTTGTTCTATGCTTCCATGTATGACATTTTAGAAAAGCAGAAACTAGATTGAAAGAAAACAGGAGGGCAGCCCTGGTGGCCCAGCGGTTTAGCACCGCCTTCAGCCCCGAGTGTGATCCTGGAGACCTGGGATTGAGTCCCACATCGGGCTCCCTGCATGGCGTCTGCTTCTCTCCCTCTGCCTGTGTCTCTGCCTTTCTCTCTCTCTCTCTCTCTCTCTCTCTCTCTCTCTCTCTCTGTCTGTCATGAATAAATAAATAAATAAAATCTTTAAAAAAATTTTTTTTTAAAAAAGAAAGAGAACAGGAGTCTTATGTCAGGATTTGTGGATAAGGAAGACTGTGACTAAAACAGGGTATCATAGAGACTTTGGGGGGTTATGGGATTGTTATGTATCCTGATTATGGTGTGGTTACATGAATCTATGCATGTGTTAATGTTCATGGTACTGTTCATACCAAAAAAGTAATCTACTATGTGTAATTTTAAGAAAAGACAGATCTCTTTATGTAACAAGGTGAAACACATGCCTGCATATATAGTTAAGTAAAAAAAATATTGATGCAAAATAATTTGTATTATATGCTGTTGTTTGGTAAAAATGTTAAAAAAAATATGTGTGTTTACTTTCATATGTATAAAATATCTTTGAAAGAATAACTAAGAAACTCACCAGATGACTAGGGGCCAGGTATAAGGTAGAAAGTTTTTACTGCATGTGATTTTGTGTCAGTTTTGGGGACCTGTTTAAAATTATTCTTTTTAAAAAAGATTATTTATTTATTTACTTGAGAGAGAGAGAGAGCAGAGTAAGTGGAAGAGAACATGAATAGGGGGAAAGTAGAGGAAGAGGGAGAAGTAGGCTCCCTGCTGAGCAGGGGCTTGATCCCTGGACCCTGGGATCATGACCTGAGCTGAAAGCCAGATGCTTATCTGACTGAGCCACCCAGGCACCTCTAAAATTATTCTTTATATCTTTATTATAATATATGATATGTAGAAAATAATACATGTGGTTATAATGGGCACCCAGAGGTGAGAACTATAGCTTTATAAATTCGTATTTATTATGTTATTTTGCTTATTGCTTGTCTTCCTCACTAAAATGTAAGTTTCAAATGTGTGAGGATTTTTTTCCACTCCTTTAATTAAACATGTATCTGTATTGCCTTGAACACTGACAAGCACACAGTAGTTAACTAACAAATGTTTGTCGAGTGAATAAAATAAAGTGATAAGAACAAGATACATGGTGGAAGCAGAAAAGAGGAACAGTTGTCTGGTTTTGATTAAGGAATGGAAGGAAGAGTCAGCAAGGCTTAATGATAGAGATAAAATATGAGCTGATCTATGAAAGGTGATACTAGATAGCAGGGTGTGAAAGCATGTAGATTTGAGGTCTCAGTGCGCTTTCCAAATTGTAAGCACTTGTATGAGACTTTGACTTAGGGTGGGAAAAGGAAAAGCTGAGTAGTTAGAGAGGAGGCTGGAGAGAGAGAGAGAGACAAAGTTAGACTACCAAGGTTTTTGTATACCATGCTAAGGAGTTGGGATTTGGGGAGAAACATGGAGGGTTTGAACTAAGTGATCCTGATGACTGAGAGAAATGGATGAAATCTATAACTATTCATACATCACCCTTTCAGTGAGTTTTTCCATAATAGCATTCGTCTCCTCTTCCCCTGTGTACATTGCTATCCTA
Source organism: Vulpes lagopus (assembly GCF_018345385.1). Lineage (NCBI taxonomy): Eukaryota > Metazoa > Chordata > Mammalia > Carnivora > Canidae > Vulpes > Vulpes lagopus. The sequence goes on from NC_054848.1 coordinate 44,418,679, forward strand.
CTTACTTGCTTTGTTTCTTCATAATACTTGTCACCTTCTGGTATGTTTTTTCTTAAATATTTTATTATCCGACACAAAAATGTAGTTCCTGTGAGGGCAGAAATTTTTATCCATTTTGGTCATGGCTCTATCCTCAGAGCCTGGTGCATATTAACTGTTCGATAAATATTTGTTGCATGGATTTGTCAAAATTTTGAATGTGGAGGAAGTCAAGGAAAAATTATCAGATTGCGATGCCTCTGGATTTCTGATAATCCACTGGCTAACTTTTCCAGCTCAGTTCCCAAATACAACTAATTATTAATAGCATAAGCCCCTAATTCTCTATATTTATTCTTTGATTACACCAATATCCTCTGAATCAACCTCTCTGCCTCCAGATTGCACCAGTACAACCCATTTTCTGTATTCTGGTTTTAAATATTACTAAATACTTTCTTGCTTAAAATTCTTTGGCTTTCTGTTTTCCTCATAATTAAGCTCAAACTCCATGATACTTCCTTCTCTGGCCTCTTCTAACATTCAGATTCATGACCCATTACTACTCCTTTCACAGTATACTTCAAGTCCACTGCCATTCTTCCCTTTCATTCGTCCATTACATTAAACAAATCTTAATTGAGCACTCTCTAGTAGATAAGGTGTATTTCAGGTTTTTAGTATTCACCAATCAATGGGATAGTCATAGTTCCTACCCGGTCTCCTTTACCTATTATTTTGTCACATTATAGCGTTGCTACTTGTTTATGTATTCATTTCCCCCACTTTTTGGAGGGTCTTGAAATCCAGGACTGGGTCTTATTCTTCTTTATATGGGCAATATCAGGAATGGAACCTTACGCTGAGTGGTTGTTCAGAATCTGCTGTTTGAATGACAAAATATGAGTTAAAATGTTGAAATGAACTATAAAAATACCATCAAAAGTAAGAACCTGGTGCTGGCCCCTGTCATTTCCCTGACCACATTTTGGTTATTTATTCATCTGACAAACATCAATAATCACCTATTTTATGCCAGGCTCTTATGTGTTTAAAATGTCACGTTTAGCTCCTAAGCTGTGGGTTCCTATTGCAATGCCCATGAGTGTAGCGCAGTATTTGGGACATGGTAGATGCTCACTGTATAGTAGTAGATTGACTGAAAATAACCACAAAAAAGGAAAACAGGTACAGATTTTGGGCCCAGTGTTTTCTGGAGGTAGTGGCAATAGGTAATTCAATATTGAACTTTTAACCAGAGTAAGGATTATTCTTATTATTGAAAATTTTGGGAATCCCTGGGTGGCTCAGCGGTTTAGCACCTGCCTTCAGCCCAGGGCATGACCCTGGAGACCCCGGATCGAGTCCCACGTTGGGCTTCCTGCATGGAGCCTGCTTCTCCCTCTGGCTGTGTGTCTCTAAATAAATAAATAAATAAATAATAAATAAATAAAATCTTTAAAAAAAGAGAGAAAGTTTTGTCAGTTGTCATTTTCTTGGGGGAGGGGTTATATACATATACAAGAATGCTTTCTAGATGAATTTACCTTTATTTGTTAATTTGAGTATAGCATGTAACTCTTTGGATACTATTCCGAGACAAAAATGATTCAGATCTAAGATTTTTTTAAATTTCGAAATCGAAGTATGCCACTTATAAAAATGAACTTTTTACTCAACATGGTATGTTAGAAAACGGTAAACCAGTATGGCAAATACGTAACTGTTGACATCGAAGAGTCAAGGCACTAAGGGTTAGGAAGGTATTTTAAAGGCTAAATCAATAAGGCAAGGTGACAAATTTGGATACGTGGGGTTTGGTTGAAATAATGCAGTTCTTCGGATGACTAGAGTTAAAATTTGTTTTTTTTAAAAAGATTTTTGGGCAGCCCCGGTGGCTCGGCGGTTTAGCGCTGCCTTCAGCCCGGGGTGTGATCCTTGAGTCCCAGGATCGAGTCCCACATCGGGCTTCCTGCGTGGAGCCTGCTTCTCCCTCTCTGTGTCTCTCATGAATAAATAAATACATTTTTTTAAAAAATAAAGATTTTATTTATCCATAAGAGACACAGAAAGAGAGAGGCAGAGGGAGAGGGAGCCCGATATGGAACTCAATCCCGGGACTCCAGGATCACGCCCGGGCCAAAGGCAGGCTCTAAACCGCTGAACTACCCAGGCGACCCTAGAGCTTTAATTTGTAAAAAGTTACTGTTTCTTAGCCGGTTCACGTCACTAACCAGCTTCTGATACGCTGAGAGCCAGAGCAATAAAGTATTGTAAAAGCTTGCTAGAGAGGCACAGGAAGTTGCCTGTAAAGGGGGCGTGGCGTCGGAAAATAAGTTTCCGCCAAACGAAGGAAAATAGCGCTTCCGGTTACGCCATCGTTGTGTGGGGGCTTTTTTCACTGAGGTGAGTGGAAAGAAAGAGGCTCATAATTTTCACAAGTGAGTCTCCAAACCCTCCCGGGAAGCTTTCCTCTTTGCTTCAACATGGGGTGGAAAGATTTCATCCCCAGAGCACATTGTGTGAAGGATGTTTCTGACGCTTATGGTTCCGGTCGCCTGTCTGCCTATTCTGAAGATGGCAGGCTGTCCTCCCTCTCTCTTTTGTCCTTTTATCCCTGGTCATTCTTCACCTCTCCTCGTTACCCCAGATCCTCTTCCTGATATTTCTGAGCCTGGGCCATTTCCTCTACCACAGATTTTTTTCCTACCTCTTAACTTCCACCTTCTTCCCCGGCCCCTTTTAGCCTCAAAACTTTTGCAACCCCCTTCTCCCATTAGGAATCTACGCCCTTCCTTTTCCTTCAGTTCCAGTACTTTACTCTCCCCCCCCGCCCCCCCCGTCCCTCCTGCCCGCCTCTTTCAGAGGCCATTGAATTAAAAACTTGCCAACACCAGGTGTGACTTCAGTTTCAAGGTCAACGCTGTTTTCTTTCCTTAAAATAAGCAGTGGCAGAAATTTTAGTCCTAAGACACAGGAGCTTGTTCAGATTATTATATTATTGCTGAGTTTATTTTTAGTCTAACCAAAATGATACATCAGAAACTGCACTGATTTTAACCCTCCTGACATAAAAAAAAAAAAAATTGGCACAGAACTCAATCCCCACTTTTTAGAGGAGCAGTCATAGGGGTTTTGCCTGTAAAACTAGTGTCAATTCTTGATGGTGGAAGCTTTCCCATCTCCTTTAGAACTTGTCATAGGACAGAAATGGTTGACAGATATGACATCCAGTCACAAATTTATTTTTTCATATGAGTTATGCCTATTATGCAAATCTTTTTCTGGTCTTTGGTGGAAACATTGAACAGCAAGCTGGCAGATTTTCAAAGTTTTCCTGGGAACTTCGCAAGTATTCTCTATTTCATGCAAGGTGAAATCTATTTTTCTGTTCCATTCATCATGTTTACTTTGTCTCGTGAGAACGTTAGTTAATCACAATTTATTATTCAATTTTTTACCCAAGAGAGGGGATATGATCATTAAACTTATAATGAGCGTCAGGATTATTCAGGCTCTAAAGAGGAATTTATTCACCAAGAATTTCCTTGAACAAGCAATTTATTCCTTTCCTCCTGTAACTAGTGTGTTATACTTGCCAAAATAAGACGTAAATCTTTTTCTGGGCTAGGTGTAATTTTCAGTTCGTTTAGAAAAAAGTCAGGCGAGACTTCGTGATACTAAAACACTTAAAAACTTTTTCGAAGGGTATTGCTGATGTCTCTGTATTCTCTAGTCAAGTTATAGTAACACAGTATTTAAATATACCACGGCTTCAACCTAGTGTGCAACCATCATTTATTCATCTAAGAATTTTTTTATTGAATAACTTTATGTGTCAGTGTTAAGCACTGAGGATACAACAGTGGAAAATAAAAAGCTTATTAAACTTTAGTTGAGAGACAGTAAATTAATATATAGTAAATATGAGTAAGTTGTAATGGAGAGGAGATGTAGTATTTTAAATAGGGATGGTGAGGAAGGCTTCTCTGGTAAGGCAACGTTTGAGCAGAAACCTAAAGGAAGTGAGGGCACGAACTATGTACAGCTATTAGTGGGAAAAACAGGATATATCTTATGTTGGTGTCTCTGTATTTGTTCACTCTGCTTCCACACCCCCCTTGCCCATTGTCACTTTTTTGCATGGCTTTAATGTAGCACTCTACATACTGAAATAACCTAATCCAGGCACATACATTTCCCATATTCTTTTTTTTTTTAATCTTGGCGAGCTTCTTGCTATCAATTAGGTATGTTGTTAGTTACCAGCCCTCTAGGAAGACATGTCTTTACATACGTTTAGGTATGTTGTTAGTTACTAGCCCCTCTAGAAGACGTATCTTTACATCCATCCTCACGTCTTCTTCAATCTTTTATCCGCAGTGCATTGTGTGCTATCCTACAGCATATTTGCTTACCTCTCTCACTGCTCTTATCACTGTGTGCTCATGATATGTTGCCCATAAATGTTTGGTATGTTAAATTGGAGGAATTGAGTACTTGACTGTCTGTACAGGCAACCTTTTAAATATAGTTGGCCCTGGGATGCCTGGGTGGCTAAGTGGTTGAGCATCTGCCTTTGGCTCAGGTCGTGATCCTTGGGTTTTGGGATTGAGTCCCGCATCAGGCTTCCTACAGGGAGCCTGCTTAACCTATGTGGTAGTATTGTTTTATCTTTCATTTGTATTCACAATTTATTTGTAATTGATTTCTTTGTATGTTTTCAGTATGAGTTATCGGTATGAGTAAAGGCCCCCCTTTTTTACATTTTTTGAAATGGACATTCAAGGGTGCCTGAGTGGCTCAGTTGGTTAAATGTCTGCCTTTGGCTCATTTCATGATCCCAGGGTCCTGGGATCAAGCCCTGTATTTGACTCTTTATTCAGTGGAGAGTCTACTTCTGCCTCTCCCTCTGTGCCCCCACTTCACCTCATGCTCCCACTCTTTAAAAAAATGGATATTTAATCAACCTAATATCACTATTGAAAAGATAGCTATTTCCCTTCTATAGAGTCATGTTTTTCATGAATCAAATGACTAAGTTATTTATGTGGGTTTGTTTCTTCTGAATTTTGTTCTGTTAGGTTTATTTTTCTATCCTTATATAAGTACCACTGTTATAATTGATGTCCTTTTATAATATATCTTACATATAGTCATTTAGTCTTACAGTTTTGTTCTTTTTTTTTTTTCCAATAATGCCTAGTGATTCTTGGTCTTTTGAATTTTCATATGCATTTTTAAAAAATATTTATTTACTCATGAGAGACAGAGAGAGAGAGAGAGGCAGAGACAGAGGCAGAGGGAGAAGCAGGCCCCATGCAGGAAGCCCGATGTGGGACTTGATCCTGGGTCTCCTGGATCATGCCCTGAGCCAAATCAGACGCTCAACTGCTGAGCCACCCAGGCATCCCTCATATGCATTTTAGACTCAGCTCAATTTCCACAAAAATTCTTCTTGACATTTTGATTGAAATACCACTTAATACATCCATTTGAGAAACATACATCATGGCACTTTACCCTTAAATATCTCAGTGTTTATCTCCTAATATTAGGGACATTTTATAGATAATTTAATTACCATTATGTCACCAAGAAAAATTAAGAATAATTTCCTAATATCATCTAATACCTAATACATTTTCTTTTTTTTAATTAAAAGTTTTTTTTTAAAGATTTTATTTATGACAGAGCATGACAGAGCATGAGTGGGGATAGAGGGAGAGGGAGAAGCAGACTCCTTGCTGAGCAGGGAGCCCAATGTGGGGCTCCATCCTAGGACCTGGGATCATGACCTGAGCCGAAGGCAGACGCTGAACCGACTGAGCCACCCAGGTGCCCCACTTAATCCATTTTCAAATTTCTTTCTTTTTCCCAATGTGCCTTTCATAGCTGATATTTCTGTTTTAAAAAAGACAAGTGGTTGGGATCCCTGGGTGGCGCAGCGGTTTGGCGCCTGCCTTTGGCCCAGGGCGCGATCCTGGAGACCCGGGATCGAATCCCACATCAGGCTCCCGGTGCATGGAGCCTGCTTCTCCCTCCGCCTGTGTCTCTGCCTCTCTCTCTCTCTCTCTGTGACTATCATAAATAAATTAAAAAAAAAATTAAAAAAAAAAAAGACAAGTGGTGCTTACTAAGGTTCTATTTATCATCAGGCAATGTATAACATTTTATTTAATTAAAACAATAAAAAGAATTATGATGTGCAAATTCTTCCATTTAATAGGAAAGGAAATGAATCAAATTGGTTAAGAAACTTGTTCAATTACAAAGCTTCAAAAGCTGGGACGCCTGGGTGGCTTAGTGGTTGAGTGTCTATTTTCAGCTCAGGGCATGTCCCGCATTGGGCTCCCTGCAAGGAACCTGCTTCTCCCTCTGCCTATGTCTCTGCCTCTTTCTCTGTGTCTCTCATGAATAAATAAATAAAATATTTTTTAAAAAGCCTCAAAAGCTCTTCACATTCAAATGCATAGTTCTATAATATGAAATCCCATGCTCTTTTCACTGTATATCATATACAAAAGAATAAAGGTAAAAATCAAATAGTAAAGAGGTAGGGAGAGGAAGAAATCCTGCTGAGGGACCTGTTATTTATAAAATGCAAAATATAAGTCTTAAAGCTGGTATTTAAAACCATCACCCATAAGGTATATTTATATTTTTTGAGATGTTTTTGTTGTCCTTTTCTCTATTTGTTCAACTTGTGCATATTTATATATTTAGTACTTTTCAATCCATTGCAGTCATCATTTCTTCTGTTGATCAAACTATCCAGTTTGGAAGAAGCTAGTTGGAACCCTTGACGTTGGCTCCTTTTTTCATTTATTACTAAAATTTTCAAATACATTTAAAGTTAGTAAAATAGACAAACATGTATCCATTTCTCAGCTTCAACAATTAATACCATTTGTACAAATTCCTTTGATCTTTTCTCCTCACCCACTTTTTTCCCTGGGGTATTTTAAAGTAATCCCAAACATTATGTCATTACACAGGTAAATAACTCACTATACATCTCTAACTCTTAAATGCATTATACTAAGTAACCACAGGGCCATTATACTTAATAAGATTAACAGTAATTCCTTATATTATCTAATACCCAGGCCATATTCAAATTTCCATGATTGTCTCTAAGATGTCTTTTTAGGGGCACCTGGGTGGCTCAGTTGGTTAAGCATCCGACTTTTGATTTTGGCTCAGGTCATAATCTCAGGGTCGTGATATCAAGCCCTGCATTGGGCTCAGTATTCTCTTTTTCCCTTGCCTTCTGCCCTTCCCCCCACTTGTGCATGCACACACTCTCAAATAAATAAATCTTTTAAAAATGTATTATTTTTTTTAAAGATTTTATTCGTGAGAGACAGAGAGGCTCCATGCAGGGAGCCTGATGTGGGACTCGATCCCGGGACCCCAGGATCATGCCCTGGGCTGAAGGCAGGTGTTCAACCGCTGTTGGGACCCAGACCCAGGTGTCCCATTAAAAAGATATTAATAAAAATGTCATTTTATATTTGCTTTGTTTTGTTTTTTAAAATTTTTTTTTTTAATTTTTTATTTATTTATGATAGTCACAGAGAGATAGAGAGAGAGGCAGAGACACAGGCAGAGGGAGAAGCAGGCTCCATGCACCGGGAGCCCGACGTGGGATTCGATCCCGGGTCTCCAGGATCGCGCCCTGGGCCAAAGGCAGGCGCCAAACCGCTGCGCCACCCAGGGATCCCTGTTTTGTTTTTTAAAGATTATTTATTTATTCAGGAGAGACAGAAAGAGAGGTGGAGACATAGGCAGAGGGAGAAGCAGGCTCCATGTAGGGAGCTTGATGTGGGACTTGATCCCAGGATCATGGGATCATGACTTGAGCCAAAGGCAGATTATGCTTTGTTAAATCTGTATCTAAACAAGGGCCACTGTTTATTACCACTGGATATTTTTCTTTTAAGTCTTTTCCTAACCATCTGTAGTCTCCCCCCACATTTTAAAACATTTTTTTTAAATTTATTTATTTATGATAGTCACAGAGAGAGAGAGAGGCAGAGACACAGGCAGAGGGAGAAGCAGGCTCCATGCACCGGGAGCCCGACGTGGGATTCGATCCCAGGTCTCCAGGATCGCGCCCTGGGCCAAAGGCAGGCGCCAAACCGCTGCGCCACCCAGGGATCCCTCCCCCCACATTTTAAAGACCACTGGTTTATTAGAGAAACTAACTCACTTATCCTTTCAACAAATGGATTTAGATGATTGCTTCCTTGAGGTGGTATTCATTTTGTTTTTCCACTGCATGTTTCTGTTCACTGGCATTTAGAACTAGATTCAGTTTCAATGATTTTTTAAGGGAAGAAATCATTTCAGGTAGTGATATGCACTTTCTATGGCATTTTATCATATCTGGTTTAACTTTTTAACTGGTTCTGAGGTTAATTTTTGTTTTCAGGTTTTGTCAGCCTGATCTCTCCATTGTAGCACCTCCTCTCAACCTTTCTCCTATTGATTTTAGCCATTGAAGATAATTGTCTAAATTCACTATTTCAGTAGTAGTTGAAAAAGAGTGGTCTAATTTTATCAATCCCTCTGCATTTATTAGCTGAAATTATTTTGTAAAAAATACCTTTTCTTGGGATCCCTGGGTGGCGCAGCGGTTTGGCGCCTGCCTTTGGCCCAGGGCGCGATCCTGGAGACCCGGGATCGAATCCCACGTCAGGCTCCCGGTGCATGGAGCCTGCTTCTCCCTCTGCCTGTGTCTCTGCCTCTCTCTCTCTCTCTGTATGACTATCAAAAATAAATAATAATAAAAAAATACCTTTTCTTTATTAGCTTTTTTTTGTTCCAAAATATTTTAGTAAAAGTCAGGATAAATGTTTTTTTTCATCTATCAGAGTAATGGGTTGGTTTCCTAGAGACTTTCATTGTTTTCTTCAATATCCTTGGGAATTCATGGATTTTTATGTATTTTATTTTATATATCTACCGTGATTTATTTTTGATGCCCAGACTGTGTCATCTTAGAAATTAGGAGACTTTTCTGTTTGGCTCCTGTATCCTTTACATGATTTCATTAGATTTTGGCTTCCTTGGTTTCTTTTTTTTTTTTTAATTTAAATTTTAGTTAGTTAATCTGCAGTGCAGTATTGGTTTCTAGAGTAGAATTCAGTGGTTCATCACTTATATGATGCAGTGCTCATCACAAGTGCTCTCTTTAATACCCATCGCCCAGGGGCACCTCGGTGACTCAGTCGGTTAAGTGTCTGCCTTTCGGCTCTGGTTGTGATCTTGGGGTGCTGGGTTCGAGCCCTACATCGGGCTCCCCACTCAGCAAGGAGTCTGTTTCTCCTTCTCCCTCTCCCTGTCCTCACCATTTGTACTCTTTCTCATGCTCTCTCTCTGTTAAATAAATAAGTGAAATCTTTTAAAAAACCCACCCATCTAGCCGTTCCTTGCTTTCTGACACAAGATATTTTAGGCTCATTAATAATGAGTACATTTTCTGCACCAGTCCTGGAATCAGCCATTTTGCAAGGAGGCATATATTCCTTCAGTAGTGATTGGTACTAAGAAAGCAAGATGTGAGTGCTCAGGGGATTATTCCTATTTTCAGTCACGCTATGTGACCTTTTGTTTTGCCCTTTTCCTCACCTTTTTGAATACAAGTGAATGACTCCAGCAGCATTCCATTGAAAATTAGCTAAGTGTGGCTTTCATTTGTTTATGTAGTCATTCATTCAGTGAAAATTTATAGACCACACTACCTTGTATCTGGTCTCATGCTGGATACAGGGGATGTAAAAGTAAACCTGATTGGTTTCCTGTTCTTGATGAAGATTCATTATAGTGGGGGTATGAGTAAATGAACAGACAGTGTCTAAAGAGTATGATGAGTACTATGGTGGGTATCGGCAAGTGGGGGCAAATGATAGGCTGTGAGGAGGCCCAGAAGGAGCATTTGCAAATAATTTGGAAGGGAAGATAATGTTTGATATTGGATAAATAGAGGAAATATGAAGGTAGAAGAGCTATGAGGTGTGTTCTAGTCAGAGGAACCTAGAAGAAGTGGGGGTGGGAATCTAGATATATTTAAAGAAAGGCATATGTGTAGTTGGTTTTAACTGGAACATAAGTTTTATGTAGAGGAAGAGAAATGAAACTGAGATATAGATAAGGGCCAGGATATTGAGAGCTCCTAAAGTCAGGTCAGAAAAGTAGGATTTCACTCTGAAACCTATGAGGAAGAGATAATAGAATTGTCCTAAGTGGATGAGATATACAGTTCTCTTTGTGATGTACTGATGATGTGTGGGGTGGGCAGATGGGAGTGGGACAGTAGGAAACTCATGAGGAGGATAGAGGTGTAGCGGTCCAGGAGAGAGACAATGTCATGTTACACTGCACCTTATATTTGTGTGTGGTATATGGGAGAGTTGTGTGTGTGTAGTGTATATCTGTTATAATCTAGTGTAATACATAATATATACATACACAAACATAGAGTACAGTGTAGCATGACATTTTATATATAATATATGTGATAAATATTACAGGTATATAAGATCTGTGCATACACATGGACATAGTGTTGCATGTCTATAATTCTATATGTGCATACATATCCTGGGGCCATCTCATTGCAACAGGTCTAAAATAGAGAATATTTCAGTGAAGAAACATTGCCCAAGGACCCGACAGCTGAAGAGTGGGAAAGGGCTAACAAATACTCCCTCCTTGACCAAACGGGAGTCATGCTTCTTGGAGCCCTCATTTCAACTAGATCTCATCTTTGGGCATGGTCTTTGGCCTGCCTAGTCCAGTTTTAGAAAGAATCCTGCTGAATCAATTTAATGCGACTTTCCCCTACCCCTGATATATGTGATCATCCTGGTCTGCCTTCAACAAGAGTTCTAAGTCTGTTTAGCAAGATTTCCCTGTTCTTAATGTTTCCTCTTAATTTTCTACCCACTGAGCCCCCCTCCCTGCATTCCCATCCAGATCTACTGCTTAGCTATAGATTCCCAGGTGTCTTTACCCTATTCAGATTGCAGTCCATTTTCTCTTCCCTATTGCAATAGTCTTGACACTATCACAATAGTCCTTTTAATCTTATCATTTTAACAAGTGTCAGGATAATTTTTTCTTTAACAGGCCCCGCCAGAACTTTTGCTGATTGTGTTTCCTCCTTCAAAGCTCCACCAATTGGCACTGAGGCCCAGTTGTGTATCCTTAAGTAATCTGAGAATTCCTCTTCCTCTTCTTCATGGGATTCAAGAGTGTGAAGAGGAATGAGATGTTTGCTCAGCATTCCCCAGAGGTTGGACTGTAGCCTTAACAGTTATCTCTGGGAGAGTGGAATGATAATCAAAGATACTTAATCTCCTTTTATGAGTTTCTGTGTGCCAGGCACCGTTGTATACTAATGAATATGTATTGTGTTTGTCTTTTAAGACTACTATCTTAAACTTTTTAAAGTATAAAATGTGAAATTTCTGTACATAATTATATAGGATGTAGACTGAGAGGGTTCTATTTAATCTAATAGATTTAGGGGAAACCAGGGCAGCGAGTATGTATGGATCAGTGTTAGTGAAGGCTCATGTGCTGAGGACTAATATAATTGGTGAAAGTGTTGATGAAATGAGTGTAGACTTTGATGTCAAAGATCTTATCTGAAAAGTAGAATAGATAATAGGTGGTACATGTATATTTTTAAGATGAGAGATTTGAAAATGTTTAGGTGTTCTGCAGGGGAGGAACTGATAAAAACAGTTTAAATAATAAGAGAGAAAGGGGATAACTAGTGAAACAAAATGTAGAAAAGATTTGTAGAGACATATGAAGTACTGGCCATGAACAAGAGAAGGGGCATTACTTTTGACATTGGAGTTAAGGAGAGTCAGAAAGGGATGTTTTTAAGGTTTTGGAGAAGCAAGAAATAGGGGGAGTTTCTTGGTGCCCCTTTATTCTCTGTGAATAAGGTAGTAAGGGCATTTTGGAGTGTGAAAGGGGATGGCCAGGGACCAGAGCAAAGAGGAGGAAGCTTGCAACTTTCTTTAGGGAATGAAAGAAGATTGATAGGCAGTATTGAACACCCATCTAGGTTGGAAATAAAATGTTTTTAGTTTTGTCTTTTTATCCAGGTATGTTAAGCTGCCTAGAAGTAGGAGCAAAGAAGGCAAACATTGGGTTTGATTTTAGACTGAATGGGGTGGTGATGATTGTGGGTGGTAGAAGGTTTGAGGGGCGAATAAGTTGTTGAGGTTACTGATGAGATTTGTTCAGGTTATAGGCCATGGGATCTAGTCTTGTCAGGGAAGAGTATATTCTCAGAAAGATTATTCTGTGGATCCAGAGAAAGAGAAGCTGTGTGAATATGTGCATGGGCGTGGGAGAAGTTACATAGAAATTTCAAAGCTCAAAGAGTAGAAGTAATAAGGTGATATGGCAGACAAGAAATTGTGGTCAGAGTAGGTTATTGGAACTTAGGATTTCAGAGGAAAAGTAGTTCTGGATGATGAGTAAGTTGGAGTAGAGGAGGTCAAGGAGCTGTGAAGCTGGGGTGATGGACAAGTTAGCTATGGGATCATCAAAGATACTGCAGAAGATAAAAGGTGATAAAAAGAGTAGAGAGGAAGACAAGGAAGATGCTATATTTTGTGGAGGGAGTGAGTATAGCTCTGAGATAGATGGCATGAAAATCAAAGGAGCAGAGATTTTTTTTTTTTTCTTGAGGCAGCCAGTTTATTCACATCTTCATTTAAGTTCTTCAAGTCTCTCAAATGTAAAAGGCAAAGTCCCTGCACTCTCACCTAAGATACAAGTTAAGGTGATATTCAAAATATTTATCGGCTAGTACAAAGTGGACACCAGGTCCTCGTGCTCTTACCCCGGCCTCCCCTTCAGCCTGTGCTTGGTTGCTTTCACGTAACCACTTTGTGCTTCAACAACGTAGATTCCATCTTACTTTGGCCCCTGAAAGATTCAGAGCTTCAGAGCTCATCTTATGTCCCAACTTTAGTAACAATATGGCCTACCAAAGCATGCATTTCAAAGCACAAACCTTCTTTGTAATCATGCTACTTCTGCCCATTTGTCCTTAGTCAAAATAGTAGTCCTAAATTATACATATGCATTCATTTCTATTTTGTATGTCTACATATTTTATGATATATGCATGATATAAATATGCTTAGGATATAAACGTAGAGAGTGGTGCGTGTGTGTATGATGTTGAGTGTCCCAGAGAGGAGCAGAGATTTTCATAGCAGGAAGAAGAAGTAGGGAATGGAAGCAGCAGTGGCTAGCATGAGTTGTTGCCCTTAACCAGCTTAGCAGTATATTCCTTGGCCTTGGCTTTGTTTGTTTCAGTTCTGTCTTTGTCTCTGTCTTTGCCTTTTGGCGGTGCATAACCAGGATTAGGGCCAAGAAAGGACTGGTGGTAATATCTTGAATGTAAGAGCTAAGATAGCATTCTATATTGATCTCTATTCTTGGAGAGACTTGAACAACGGCCTTTAGCAACTTTAAGGTAAATGGTATGGCTGGTAGGACCCTGGCTTGCCCAGGTGTGTGTTTCCAAAAATCCTATTGCAAATGGATATGATAGCCAGTCCCTGCAGCTTTTATAGAAGTAGATGCTTTTTTTATTTTTTTTATTTTTTTATTTTTTTTATTTTTTTAGATGCTTTTTTTATAATAATATTAATCACCTCAGAAAAGTTGAGAACACATGCTTTAAGGAACTTCCATAGGAAGGCCCTGGATTCTTCCTTTTTAAAAAAAATTTTTTTTAAAATGTGCAATGTAACAAAAATACAGAAAGTTGCATAAAATGTAAATGTACACTAAAGTGAATAATTATAAAGTAAGCACCCATAAAAGAACCTTCCAGAACCAAAAAAACAGAACATTGGAAGTTATTCAGAAGCTTCCATTTGTAATCCTCTCTCTCTCTCCCAGAGGTAACCATATTTCCTGACTTGACTTTGTCTATGTGTATAGACACATGTGTACATATACACCTATTTACACATTTTACTGTTTGTAGACACTTGGTTTGCCTCCCATTTGTGCTGGTAAGAACGTTCTTGTACACATCTGTTGCATCTGTGCATGAGTTTCTCTAAGATACATTTATGGCAAAGGGATTATGTGGTAATAGTATGTGCATCCTTTCAACTTTATTAGACAATGGAAAAATTGATCTTCACAAGAATTGTACCAGTTTTGACTATGAAATGTATGTGGATTTATACCTTGTTTTTTTTCCTTCCCCACAGTTTTGAGGCCAGAAAACTATGGCTTGGAGATGATCAGGGTCAGCCAGGACCTGTAATTTGCTGTGGATATGGGGGACTTGGTTACTATTTCACATTTCTCCTGGAACAGTTAGATTTAGCTGCTTCAGGGGTCTTCTACAGGAGAACCTTGGTTTGGTTTTATCTTTTCCAGAATCTTAAGGCCCAAGAATTGGGCACCACAATTGAATGTGGTTGCCCAGCCTCTGAGGCCATTTGAGAATGAGGGAGGCTGCTTTATTATTCTGTGATACACACAGTTGATTTTAGCAATTATTTTTTAATTTTTAAAAATTTTTTAAAATTTTTTAAAATTTATTTTTTATTGGTGTTCAATTTACCAACATACAGAATAACCCCCAGTGCCCATCACCCATTCACCCCCACCCCCTGCCCTCCTCCCCTTCTACCACCCCTAGTTAATTTCCCAGAGTTAGGAGTCTTTATGTTCTGTCTCCCTTTCTGATATTTCCCACACATTTCTTCTCCCTTCCCTTATATTCCCTTTCACTATTATTTATATTCCCCAAATGAATGAGAAATACAATGTTTGTCCTTCTCCAATTGATTAGCCAAGGGTTCTGTAGGGGGGCTTTGAGTCCGTTGTCTTTTCTTCAGACTCAAGGGTCAAGAATCAGAACCAGGAAGTTAATAACCAGCATCTGTGGATGGCAGAGTATAAAGACTAGTGTAGTGGCTTAGATGACCCTGTGTCTTTGGAGGGTCCTTGAACAACTGTCTTTAGCCTACTCCCTCCTTATTCCTTTCTTTCCCAGAATCTGTCCTTTAGGGAGCCCTTGCATAGGGCCAGGAGGGCCCTGGCTTTTTTCTTTCCTTGCCAGAGTTTCAAGGTTTTATAGAAGTAAATTGTAGTGATTAAAAATTAGGAGTTTATTAACTTTCAGAAAGTTGACAAAATGTTCTATATGAAGATGTGAAATATCATACATATATATTATTGATTTTTAATTTAATTTAATTTTTTAAATGATTTTATTTATTAATTCATGAGAGACACAGAGAGAGAGAGAGGCAGAGACACAGGCAGACGGAGAAGCAGGCACCACACAGGGAGCCCGACGCCGGACTCCAGGATCACTCCCAGGGCCAAAGGTGGTGCCAAACCACTGAGCCACCGGGCCTGCCCTTGATTTTTAATTTTAAAACAGATAATGGAATAATAATTCCAATTTTTTTTAATAATTCCAAATTTTAATTACAATTAGTATTTAATGTACCTTTTGGACCTGACTATATTTTTTAGATATTTCACAAAAATGAATGCATTAGCATATTTACACTTAGGAGATGCTTATTTCACGTTTTAGTTCATTATTTCTTTACTTTTTACTACTATTACTACTTTTGCTTTCTCTATACATGTTGAGAATCTGAATTTTCAAGATAAATCATTGAAAACAGTGGCATGTTGTAGCTCTTCACTTGATTTCCTTTCATCCTTTGGCTGCTACTTGTGTAAAGTTGTTTTAATGCCTTGACTACAACCTCTCACATATTTGCAAGGCAAAGATATTCTAGAAAACATGTCATCTTTCTTTATTATCAGTTGGACACTAAACTAACCCTGTTAACTTTTACATGTTGTGCTTTGCTCTGTATTACATGCAAACCCAGCTGAGGATGCCCATCTCACTGACACTGCTTGAATAGTGTGTTATTCATAGGTTTGGCATACCAGGGTACTGGGGTTTACTAGTTGGGAATGTTGGAACCCAGTGGGGGTGGGGAGAATCAGCATGCTTATGAGAAAACTATCTCATCTATGGCAAGGTGAAGGGTCGTTCTAAAAATACTGAAGGGTTTAGGTAAGATTATTTTTTAAGGAGGGGGGATTCTAGAGGCCACTAAGGAAGGATTTCAAATGGGAAGGAGCACAGTGAACTGATAGTTTGAAGGGGAGATGGGCATAGCTTACTACTTTTCACTCCCTCTATTTATCTTCTTGGTTTTCAGGAAAATGTTTTTCCCAGGGCCCTGAAAGACAAGAAGTATGAGTGAACAAAAGGGGAAGTCATAGAAGGTGAGAAGGGAAATATACATAGTCTAAGAATATCAGAAGTGCTGGGATACTACTCGGAAAGATAGAGTGGAAGACTTAGAAAGGTTAGATATACCATTAACTATCAATCAATTAAGTAAGCAAATATATAGTGATCTAGAATCTGCTGGATAATGAGGACATAGCTAAATTAGATGTATTTTCTACTGAGTCTGGTGGATGAGATAGACACAGATAATTGCAACAGGGAGTGCTATGATGGAAGGGAGTCTGTACTGTCAGTAGAAACATGGAAGAGGGACCTCCAACCCATTCTAGAACTCAGTGAAGGCCTCCTGGAAGGCATCAGGTTGAGAACTTAATTTTGCATAGAAGTAGCCATTAATCTGGCAGATAAGAATCCCTGAGTGTGGGGCCTAGCGAGCTACTGGTCATTAGATCATGTAGCTACCTGAGTATGCCATATAGCTTTTGAGTTTGGAAAGTAACTGAAGAAATGGGCAGTTCAGAAGCCATTCTGGTTTAGTAGAGCTAGGGAACAGGAGTCAAGTAGAAGTGAATAGTTTCAAAATGGTTACAATGATAGATTGATTGATTGTATATATTTTTATTAAAGTTCAATTTGCCAACATATAGCATAACACCCAGTGCTCATCTCGTCAATTGCTGCCCTTAGTGCCCATCACCCATCACCCCAACCCCATGCCCACCTCCCTTTCCACTACCCCTTGTTCGTTTCCCAGAGGTAGATATCTCTTGTGTTCTGTCACCCTCATTGATATTTCCCACTCATTTTTTCTCCTTTCCCCTTTACTCCCTTTCACTATTTTTTATATTCCCCAAATGAATGAGACCATAAATGTTTGTCCTTCTCCAGTTGACTTACTTCATTCAGCATAATACCCTCCAGTTCCATCCACTTTGAAGCAAATGGGGGGTATTTGTCGTTTCTAATGGCTGAGTAATACTCCATTCTATATATACCACATCTTTATCCATTCATCATTCGATGGACACTGAGGCTCCTTCCACAGTTAGGCTATTGTGGACATTGCTGCTATGAACATCAGGGTGCAGGTGTCCCAGCGTTTCACTGCATCTGTATCTTTGGGGTAAATCCCCAGCAGTGCAATTGTTGGGTCATAGAGCAGATCTATTTTTAACTCTTTGAGGAACCTCCACACAGTTTTCCAGAGTGGCTGTACCAGTTCACATTCCCACCAAGAGTGCAGGAGGGTTTCCCTTTCTCCACATCCTCTCCAACATTTGTTGTTTTCTGCCTTGTTAATTTCCCCCATCCTCACTGGTGTGAGGTGGTATCTCATTGTGGTTTTGATTTGTATCTCCCTGATGGCCAGTGATGTGTAGCATTTTCTCATGTGTTTGTTGGCCATGTCTGTGTCTTCCTCTGTGAAATTTCTCTTCCTGTCTTTTGCCCATTTCAGGATTGGATTGTTTGTTTCTTTGCTGTTGAGTTTAATGGGTTCTTTATAGATCTGGGAAACTAGCCCTTTATCTAATACGTCATTTGCAAATATCCTCTCCCATTCTGTAGGTTGTCTTTTAGTTCTGTTGACGGTTTCTTTTGCTGTGCGGAAGCTTTTTATCTTGAAGTTCCAATATTTCATTTTTGCTTTTGTTTCCCTTGCCTTCATGGATGTATTTTGCAAGAAGTTGCTGTGGCCAAGTTCAAAAAGGGTGTTGCCTTTGTTTTCCTCTACAATTTTGATGGATTCTTGTCTCACATTTAGATCTTTCATCCATTTTGAGTTATCTTTGTGTATGGTGTAAGAGAATGCTCTAGTTTCATTCTTCTGCACGTGGCTGTCGAATTTTCCCAGCACCATTTATTGAAAAGACTGTCCTTTTTCCAGTGGATATTTTTTCCTGCTTTGTTGAATATTAGTTGACCACAGATTTCAGGGCCCATTTGTGGGTTCTCTATTCCATTCAGTTGATCTGTGTGTCTGTTTTTGTGCCAGTACTACACTGTCTTGATGATCGGAGCTTTGTAGTCCAACTTAAAATCTGGCATTGTGGTGGCCCTGGCTCTGGTTTTCTTTTTTAATATATCCCTGGCTATTCGGGGTCTTTTCTGATTCCACACAAATCTTACGATGATTTGTTCCAACTCTCTAGAAGAAAGTCCATGATATTTTCAAAGGGATTGCATTGAATGTGTAAATTGCCCTGGGTAGCATTGACATTTTCACAGTATTAATTCTTCCAATCCATGAGTATGGAATATTTTTCCATCTCTTTGTATCTTCCTCAATTTCTTTCAGAAGTGTTCTATAGTTTCTAGGGTAGAGATCCTTTGCCTCTTTGGTTAGGTTTATTCCTAGGTATCTTATGCTTTTGGGTGCAATTGTGAATGGGATTGATTCCTTAATTTCTCTTTCTTCAGTCTCATTGCTAGTGTACAGAAATGCCACTGATTTCTGGGCATTGATTTTGTATCCTGCCACACTGCCGAATTGCTGTATGAGTTCTAGCAATCTTGGGGTGGAGTCTTTTGGGTTTTCCATGTACAGTATCATGTCATCTGCGAAGAGGGAGAGTTTGACTTCTTCTTTGCCAATTTGAATGCCTTTTATTTTTTTTTGTTGTCTGATTAGTGAGTCAGGACTTCCTGTACTATGTTGAATAGCAGTGGTGAGAGGGAACATCCCTGTCTTGTTCCTGATCTTAGGGGAAAGGCTCCCAGTGTTTCCAAATTGAGAATGATATTTGCTGTGGGCTTTTCATAGATAGCTTTTAAGATGCTGAGGAATGTTGCCTCTATCCCTACACTCTGAAGAGTTTTGATCAGGAATGGATGCTGTATTTTGTCAAATGCTTTCTCTGCATCCATTGAGAGGATCTTATGGTTCTTGTTTTTTCTCTTGCTGATATGATCTATCACATTGATTGGCTTTAGGAATGTTGAACCAGCCTTGTATCCGGGGATAAATCCCATTTGGTCAGGGTGAATAATTTTCTTAATGTTGGCTATTGGCTAGGATCTTGTTGAGAGTGTTTGCATCTGTGTTCATCAGGGATATTGGTCTATAATTCTTTTTTGTTGGGGTCTTTGTCTGGTTTTGGAATTAAGGTGATGCCTCATCGATCAGGTTTGAAGATATTCCATCTCTTTCTATCTTTCCAAACAGCTTTAGTAGAACAGGTATTGGTTCTTCTTTAAACGTTTGATAGAATTCCCCTGGGAAGCCATCTGGCCCTGGACTTTTGTGTCTTGGGAGTTTTTTAATGACTGCTTTAATTTCCTCCCTGGTTATTAGCCTGTTTAGCTTTTCTATTTCTTTCTGTTCCAGTTTTGGTAGTTTGTAGTTTTCCAGAAATGCATCCATTTCTTCTAGATTGCCTAATTTATTGGCGTATAGCTGCTCATAATAAGTTTTTAAAGTCATTTGTATTTCCTTGGTATTGGTGGTGATCTCTCCTTTTTCATTTGTGATTTTATTAATTTGAGTCTTTTCTCTTGTGTTTTTAATAAGGCTGGCTAATGGTTCATCTATCTTATTAATTCTTTCAAAGAACCAACTCTGATTTTGTTGATCTGTTCTACAGTTCTTCTGGTCTCTATTTAATTGATTTCTGCTCGAATCTTTATTATCTCTCTTCTGCTTGGTATAGGTTTTATTTGCTGTTCTTTTTCCAGTTCCTTTAGGTGTAAGGTTAGCTTGTGTATTTGAGTTTTTTTCCAGTTTTTTGAGGGAGGCTTGTATTGCGATGTAGTTCCTTCTCAGGACTGCTTTTGCTGTATCCCAAAGATTTTGATTGGTTGTATCTTCATTCTCATTCGTTTCCATGAATCTTTTTAATTATTCCTTAATTTCCTGCTTGACCCTTTCAGCTTTTAGCAGGATGCTCTTTAACCTCCACGTCTTTGGGTTTCTTCCAAATTTCTTCTTGTGATTGAGTTCAAGTTTCAAAGCATTATGGTCTGAAAATATGCAGGGGACAATTCCAGTCTTTTGGTATGAGTTGAGACCTGATTTGTGACCCAGTATGTGGTCTATTCTGGAGAAAGTTCCATGTGCACCTGAGAAGAATATGTATTCAGTTGCGTTTGGATGTAAAGTTCTGTAAATATATGTGAAATCCATCTGGTCCAGTGTATCATTTAAAGCTCTTGTTTTTTTGGAGTTGTTGTCCTTAGAATATCTATCGAATGTAGAAAGCGGTGTGTTCAAGTCTCCCAGTATCAGTGTATTATTATCTAAATATGTCTTTACTTTGTTTATTAATTGATTGATATTCTGCAGCTCCCACATTCGGGGCATAAATGTTCATGATTGTTAGGTCCTCTTGTTGCAAAGATCCTTTAAGTATGATATAGTGTCCCTCTTCATCTCTTGACTACAGTCTTTGGGATAAACTTTAATTTATCTGATATATGAATGACTACCCCTGCTTTCTTTTGAGGGCCATTTGAATGGTAAATGGTTCTCCCACCTTTCATTTTCAGGCTGTAGGTGTCGTTAGGTCTAAAATGAGTCTCTTGTAGACAGCAAATAGATTAGTCTTTCTTTTTTATCCAGTCTGAAACCCTGCGCCTTTTGATGGGTTCATTAAGCCCATTCATTTTCAGAGTCACTATGGAAAGATACGAATTTAGTGTCATCATAATACCTATTCAGTCCCTGTATTTTGTGGATTGTTTCCTTAGACTTCCTCTTTCTTTTACAGAGTCCCCCTTAATATTTCTTGCAGAGCTCCTTGGTGGTCACAGATTCTTTCAGTTTCTGCCTATCTTGGAAGGTCTTTATCTCTCCTTCTAATCTGAATGAGAGCCTTGCTGGATAAAGTATTCTTGGCTGCAGGTTCTTCTCCTTAGGACTCTGAATATATCCTGCCAGCCTTATCTGGCCTGCCAGATCTCTGTGGAGAGGTCTGCTGTTAACCTAATACTTCTCCCCATAAAGGTTAGGGATCTCTTGTCTCTTGCTGCTTTAAGGATCTTCTCTTTATCTTTGGGATTTGCAAGTTTCACTATTAAATGTTGAGGTGTGAGTGGTTTTTATTGATTTCTTTTGGGTGGGGGGATCTCTCTACCTCCTGGATCTGACTGCCCGTTTCACTTCCCAAGTTAGAGAAGTTCTCAGCTATGATTTGTTCAAATACAGTTTCTGGTCCTCTGTCCCTTTCGGCGCACTCAGGAACCCCAATTAAAGGTAGATTTTTCCTTCTGAGGCTGTCATACCCTCCATTTCCATCCATGTCGAAGCAAATGGTAGGTATTTGTCGTTTCTAATGGCTGAGTAATATTTCATTGTATACATAAACCATATCTTCTTTTTCCATTCATCTTTCGATGGACACTGAGGCTCCTTCCACAGTTTGGCTATTGTGGACATTGCTGCTAGAAATTTCGGGGTGCAGGTGTCCTGGCGTTTCACTGCATCTGTATCTTTGGGGTAAATCCCCAGCAGTGCAATTGCTGGGTGGTAGGGCAGTTCTATTTTTAACTCTAAGGAACCTCCACACAGTTTTCCAGAGTGGCTGCACCAGTTCACATTCCCACCAAGAGTGCAGGAGGGTTTCCCTTTCTCCACATCCTCTCCAGCATTTGTTGTTTCCTGCCTTGTTAATTTCCCCCATCCTCACTGGTGTGAGGTGGTATCTCATTGTGGTTTTGATTTGTATTTCCCTGATGGCAAGTGATGCAGAGCATTTTCTCATGTGCGTGTTGGCCATGTCTGTGTCTTTCTCTGTGAGATTTCTCTTCATGTCTTTTGCACATTTTAGGTTGGATTGTTTGTATCTTTGCTGTTGAGTTTAATAAGTTCTTTATAGATCTTGGATACTAGGCCTTTATCTGATACGTCATTTGCAAATATCTTCTCCCATTTTGTAGGTTGTCTTTGAGTTTTGTTCACTGTTTCTTTTGCTGTGCAAAAGCTTCTTATCTTCATGAAATCCCAATAGTTCATTTTTACTTTTGTTTCTCTGGCCTTTATGGATGTATCTTGCAAGAAGTTACTGTGGGCAAGTTCTAAAAGGGTGTTGCTTGTGTTTTCCTCTAGGATTTTGATGGAATCTTGTCTCACATTTAGATCTTTCATCCATTTTGAGTTTATCTTTGTGTATGGTGTAAGAGAATGGTCTAGTTTCATTCTTGTTATGTGGGTGTGCAATTTTCCCAACACCATTTATTGAAGAGACTGGTTTTCTTTCCAGTGGATAGTCTTTCTTGCTTCGTCGAATATGAGTTGACCATAAAGTTGAGGGTCCACTTCTGGATTCTCTCTTCTGTTCCATTAATCTATGTGTCTGTTTTTGTGCCAGTACCACACTGTCTTGATGACCACATCTTTGTAGTACAACCTGAAAATGAAATAAAAGGCATTGAAATTGGCAAAGATGAAGTCAAAGTCTCCCTCTTTGCAGATGACATGATAATGTATATAGAAAACCCAAAAGACTCCACCCCAAGATTGCTAGAACTCATACAGCAATTCAGCAGTGTGGCAAGATACAAAATCATTGGCCAGAAATCAGTGACATTTCTGTACACTAGCAATGGGACTGAAGAAAGCGAAATTCAGGAGTCAGTCCCATTGACAATAGCACCCACATGCATAAGATACCTAGGAATAATCCTAACCAAAGAGGGAAGCGATCTCTACCCTAAAAACTATAGAACACTTCTGAAAGAAATTGAGGAAGACACAAAGAGATGGAAAAATATATTCCACGATCCTGGATTGGAAGAATTAATATTGTGAAAATGTCAATGCTACCCAGGGCAATTTACACATTTAATGCAATCCCTATCAAAATACCATGGACTTTCTTCAGAGAGTTGGAACAAATTATCTTAAGATTTGTGTGGAATCCGAAAAGCCCCTGAATAGCCAGGGTAATATTAAAAAAGAAAACCACAGCTGGGGGCATCACAATGCCAGATTTCAGGTTGTACTACAAAGCTGTGGTCATCAAGACAGTGTGGTACTGGCACAAAAACAGACACATCGATCAATGGAACAGAATAGAGAATCCGGAATTGGACCCTCAACTTAATGGTCAGCTCATATTCGACAAAGCAGGAAAGACTATCCACTGGAAGAAAGACAGTCTCTTCAATAAATGGTGCTGGGAAAATTGGACATACACATGCAGAAGAATGAAACTAGACCACTCTCTTTCACCATACACAAAGATCAACTCAAAATGGATGAAAGATCTAAATGTGAGACAATATTCCTTCTATCTCGTTAAGCCTCGTCGTTATGACCTCCAGTTTGGATTGCATCTCATTTAATTCATTTTTAATTTCGGCCTGATTAATTCTGAATTCTGCAGTCATGAAGTCTTTTGAATCCTTTATGCTTTTTTCTAGAGCTACTAGTAGCTTTATAATTGTGCTTCTCAATTGGCTTCTGACATTGAATTGTAATCCAAATTTTATAACTCTGTGGTAGAGATTACTTTTTCTGATTCTTTCTTTTGTGGTGAGTTTTTCCTTCTTGTCATTTTGCTCAGTGCAGAATGGCTAAAAAATAAGTTGTACTGGAAAACGGAGAAAAAGAGAGACAGATCAGGGGGTGGGGGAACAAAGAGAAAACAAAAAACAAGGAGGGTATCCTCTGATTCTATATACTGTAAATCCCTCAACTTCCCCTGGAACTTTCTAGTGCTGCTTGGTCAATAACTTGCTTTTCCCCTGTCCTTCCAGGTGGTCTTCTGGGGGAGGGGCCTGCTTTGCTGATTTGAGGTTGTGCACCTGGGGGAGCTGCCCAGCCCCCTGCCAGGTGTATCAGTGGGAGCTGTTTATCCTGTGAGGCCCCTGCTCCCTGGTGGCCCTGCTCAGTCCCAGACATAAGGTGACACCAGGAGGAACAACAGTGGCAGTGGCCAGCTCTCAAGTTCTGGAGTCAGCTTCCACAGGAACTACCGCAGCTCCCAGTCTATGCGTTCCTGGATGCTCTGGGGTGGGGGTGCTGATCTGCACAGCTCGGGGCCACCCAGAGGCAGGAGCTTCCTTGCTGCCCTGCGTCCTCCCGGCCTCCGCCGAGTTCCAGATCCTGGGCTGTGTCCCCCAGCGCCCTTGGCTCTGGGGCCTGCACTGCTGGAATCCCGCTCCCGGGGCCATGTGGAGCCGCTGCCTGAGTTGCTCCCATGCTACCCAGGCGTGAATTCCAGCCCTTTCCGGAGCTTGCCCCGTGGTGTGTGGCGCACTCTCCTCTGGGGAACAGTTCCTCTGTTAGTGCTCCTGGTAGCATGATGGTATCCCTGCCCCTCCTGGGATTCTGCCCGAGTTCCTTGGGAGCACCTTTCCATCTGGGAAGATTTGTACCGTTTCGGCTTCTCCCGGACTGGCCTTTCCTGTCCTGGGGGCACTCGCCACCCCGCCTTAGCTCGGCTCCTGGCGGGGTATCCTCCCCCTTGGATGCTTTTTTATTTCATTTTTTCCTCGTCTTCCTACCTTGATAGAACCACGAACTCTTCTCACTGTAGCATTCCAGCTGTTCTCTCTGTAAATCTCAGGCCGAATTCATAGGTTTTCAGGATGATTTGAAAGTTATCTAGGTAAGTTGGTGGGGACAGGTGACTTGGGGACCCTATTCTTCTGCCATCTTGCCCCACCTCCCTCTCTGTAAAAGTTTTATAGTTTTCTTTTCACAATTAGTTTCTAGTTGGAATTTATTTTTGTGTATCGTATGATGTAGAGAATTTATTATTTTTTTCTGAATGATATATCATTGGTTCCGGGACTATTTACTGCATAGTCTCTTCTTTCTCCACAGATTTATAATGCTGTGTCTATCATATACCAAGTTGTAATAGATGTATATGTCTGCCCTTAGACTTTCTATTCTGTTCTATTGGTCTATTTTTCTGTATCTATACTAATACTATATTGTTAATTACAATAGCTTTGTAATGCATGTTAGTATTTGGTAGGGAAAGACCTCTTATTCCTCTTCCTCAAAAGTACATTTTTTACCCTTCACTTTTTCATACAGATTTTAAGGTAAGCTTAATATGATCTATATGAAACATTGAGATTTTGACTTGAACTTCTTCCTATTTATTGGTTTATAGATTCTGTTACATCTTTTCAACAATGCAAGTGGTTCATCCCTCCTTTTGTCTAGATATCTTTAATAACTTTGAAAAAATGTTTTATAGTTTTCTCCATAAGGGTGTCATGCATATTCTTTTAGAGGTATTTCTATGAACTGTAAGTTTTTGTTGCTCTCATGAGTATTTTTAAATTACATTTTTTAACTGATTGTGACTGGTGTATGGGAGTGTTTGATTCTGGTGCATTGTTTTTAGATCCATTCACTTTGCTTACCTCCTTCTCTAGGTCCAATTGTTGTTTATAGGTTTTGTTGAATTTTTATATAAGCTTTATATAAAACATACTTAGAAGTATGTAAATCTTAACTATACAGCTCACTGAATTATCACAACGTGTTTTGGGCTTGTTAGTGTAATTTGTGAATAATTGTAATTTTTCCGCTTTCAGCCCTATGCCTCCAAATATTGATATCATTTTGTATAAAATAAAATAGAATTTCTTTTCTAAAGCAGTTTCACTGAAGTGTTTCCGAGGCTTTGTGCTCTAAATAGTGGTGTTTGATATGTAAATACTTTTGAAGTTATCAAAGAAAGGAAATTATCTTTATTTGGAAATTCCAACAGTACTTAATAAAAGAGCCTTGATCACTTATGCAAAGTCCCATTTGCTGTGTAAAGTGACATATTCACAGGATCAGGACATCTTGGGAAGGTTATTATTCTGTCTAGTATACCAGGTTAATGAGTTAATAAACAAGATATCTAGTTAGAGTTACACATTTCTTTTGTAGGTTATTTTCATAGTTGGTCAATTTCTAAAGTTGTGGGAGTCCTTACAAAATGTCTTTCTTTAAATAGTACTTCTAAGGAAAGATTTGTTATTAACCAAGAATAGAACTAGTTGGTAAGTTATTATTGATAAGTCTCCGTATTGTAAAAGAGAACTAGATTGACATTCTTGTTAAAATGTTTCAATTTAACATCTTTTAAATTTAGATTATTTGAAATAAGTGTGAAGTACTATGGTTTCCATCCCTCCACAGCTGGAGGGAAGAGAGTACAGAGCCTTTATGTCTGTCTGTAAATTTCCTTTTTGTTGATTGTGAAGATTTGTATTTGTAAAGTTAGGCTCTGGATTCCATAAGTTAATTTTAAGTAAAAAGCAAGTCTGGAGCCTAATTTTGCTTGTGGAAATGGAGAAAGGGCTGAAAAGAATTTTATTATCAATGAAACACTATATTTTGTGCCTTGTAAAGTAGTTAAGATTCAGTGTGATCACTTCACAAGGCCCTGACGCCTGTTAAGTGAAAGAGAGAAGTTTGAGCAGTTCAGAGTATTAAACAATCCTCTTTCTGTACTTTCCACCTTTTTGTCTCTTTGTACTGTACTCTAATAATTTTTTTTTACAAATTATTAATCTCTTGATTAATGCAATCTCTTGGGTTTTTCATGTGAGATGCTATATTTTTCTTCCAAAAGTTTGATTAGGTTTGTGATATATTATGTATTATGGTTTCCTGATGCTTGGAAATATCTTCAAGTTTGTTTACTTCTTTATCTGTAGTAAAGTTGTTATCTTACAGTTTGTTATTTGCTAACCCCAGTGTTAAGTCTTTTCTTTTATCAGCTGATCCTGCTGTTTTGCCTCTTTATCTAATTCGCCTCAAGGATCCCCAGGGCTAGTCATGTAATTTAGCTGGAACTGCAAAATGACCTGCTTGCATTCATTCAACCCCCCGAGAGGGTAGCCTTTTGGCATCCCTGCTTATTGTAGGGAGAGTCTCCTATTAGTTTTCCTACTCTGTGTAGATCTGACTTTAATCTGTCTCTTTTGCCTACGAAACAACCAAAATGAAAGTTAAAATTTTGTTGGGAATGGATAGATATCCTCAGGGCAGAAATTGCCTCCCTGCATATCTGTTTCTCTAGATTCCCCTTTTCTCCTGCTGTGCCCTGTTGTTTCCATATTTTAATTGCCCTCTATTTTTCCTGTTTTTAAGTAGATGTTGTTTCTCTTTTGTCAAAAATTTGGTTTGTTTTCAGCATGAGGGTTTGTCCAAACAGCCTTGTGGGCAATTACCAGAAATATGAAAATTTCCTGTAACTCTTTCCTACATTTTCTTTGAGATTAAGTTTAGGCTCAGAACTTTTCGTTACCTTGTATGTTTTCTTTATGGATGAAACATCCAGGGCTCAGAAAAATAAAGATACTTGCCCAAGATCATATAGCAAGTAAGTAGTAATACCGGTTTTGAGCCCAGCTCTGTCCAGCCCTGAAGCCTGTGTGCATAACCAGTTCAGTGCACTGCATCCTTTAGATTCCATTGGTTTTTGTGCCTGGAATATGGGACATCTAGGAGAGTAAATGTCATATTGTTTTCTCCTATCAGGTTTTTCTCCCTCAAAGTCAGCACTCTCTCTTGTTCCTGGGGCACACATGCATCTCTATGCCTCTTTCAGAAGATCCATGCCTGTTTCTGAGACATCCTATTAAATAACAGACCCTCTTCTACCACCTACACTGTACCTTTCAGAACTGAATTTAGGGGCAGTCAGTTTCCTAGCTTTAACTACAAAGTTTTATGTTCTTTTTAACTGTAGAATTTTCTACCTCGAAAGACCAAAATGCATTCCTAGCTCAATTTGGAAAGATCTAAGGACAAAGGGATCGAGGAAGAAATTCTCTTAGGTGAGCAAAGAAGGGAGAATGAAACAGGTAGGAGCTTGAGAACTTGTTTTGTTAGTGTTAGGATGGTTTTGGATTTTGGTTGGTGAATGCCCATGGCACCTTGACTTGGTGGAAAACACAAGAGTTTTGGAGCTGGACATACTTGAATTGACACTCGGTTCCCTTACTTACTCACTCTAAAATATTGGGTAAGCCAGTTCTCTTTTCTGACATCAGTTTCTTCAGCTACACAATTTGAATAATACCTATTTCTCAAGGTTTCCATTTGAAATATAATTAATATATTTTGGTGAAGTGTTTGTGCTTGGTACATGCTTACTAAGTATTTGTAGTATTATTATCATTATTGTTACAACTATAGGGGCAGAAAAATGTTCCTTTTTTTTCTAGGTGTATTTAATTTTCTGTTTGCATTTCTTTTTTGTGAATGGTTTTACTCATGTTCTTTGCCCATTTCTGTATGTGGGTCTATCATTTAGTTGATAAAATTTTGACTAAGAATAGTGTCTACTTCAAAGAGGGAAATTTCAGAAAAAAATCAAAATTCTAAAGAATGTTATGGATCTAGAATCCAAGGCTCATCATAATCTCTACTGTAGAGAAGACTTGGCGTGTGATGACATAGGCTGAAGGAAAGCTTGGCAGAGAAGGATCTGATATACTCCTTTTTCTGTGGAAATCTGCTGTGGGCACAATACTGCCACTTAGAAAAAATAATCCTACCGAAGAAGACTGTAAGTACCTTGACTGAGGAAAGACTGAGCTAGATGTTTTTATATGAGGAAAACCTGTAGGAGAAAGAGCAGAGAGGTATGGTTTATTTATTTATTTTAAATTTTTTATTTAAATTCAATTAATCAACTAATCAACATAGAGTATATTATATTATTAGTTTCAGAGGTAGAGTTCAATGATTCATCAGTCTTGTATACCCAGTGCTCAATACATCACATACCCTCCTTAATGTCCATCACCCAGAGATGGGGTAACTGGGTAGGTAACAGAGGTATAGTTTATAGGACTAAAACTCTGCAAAGGTTTTAGAATTTGTGAGACGCTGGAAAATTTCCAGTGGGTAGAAGCACTACATGTATGATTAATGTCTAAAAGCCTTTCGTCGATGTTGAAGGCTGATGCCTCAGAGTACTCATAGTAGAGAGAAACCCTATGAAGGTAATGAATATAGAAGTTTCTTGTCATGATGCCCAGCTTATATGACATCTGAGAATCCCCACCTGAGAATTTATTAATTCATATGGCTATGAAAACAAGGGAAGGCCTTCAGGCAGAATTTAATTCTCTTTTCAACACCAGAGATTTTATAGGGTAGGAAAACTTCCCCAGTGTGAGAGAAATTACAGTGAGTAATCAAGCTTTTTCAATCATACGAAAATGCACAGTGGAGAAACTCTATGAATGTGTTGACTATGGGAAAGACTTCAGGACAAACTCATACTTTTTTTTTTAATGTAAGAGAGTTCATAGAGAAGAACTCTATGTTTGCAATGCTTGTGGGAAGACTTGCAGATCCCGCTCAGACTTTACTCAGTATGAAAGAATTGGTAGTGCAAAGAAACCTTATGGTGTGTAATGAGTGTGGGAAAGGGATTTTGGTGATATCAGTCCTTATAGAACATCAAAAAATGTATAATGGAGATGGAAGGAGGAGATCCTTGTTTAGCATCTGTAAATTCATAGTGGAGAGAAACTGTACCCATAATAATAAGCCTTCATTTAGAGGCTAAGTCTTAACTATCATCAAATGATTCATAGAGGCAGGATCTTCTATGTATGTAAAAAATGTGAATCTGCTTTCAGTAGGATTTAGTCTTATTTGACATCAGTGGGTCCATAGTGGAAAAGAATCTTTCAGATGCAGTGAATGTGGAAAGGCCTTCCATTTGAAGTATAATCTTACTCAGCATTAGACAGTACAGGCATCTTACTAATGTAATGCTATGGAAAGGTCTTTGTGAGAAAATCAGATTGTAGTAAAAATGAAAATAAAGATTCATAATAAAAGTTGATTAAAATACATTTTTCCCATATAATTATACACCTACCATATGCCAAGCAGTATAAGAACTTTATGTAGTCTGTTTAATCATTTAACTGTTGCAACAATCATGTAATATAGGAACTCTCATCCTTGTTTTACATGTGAAGAAACTAATGAAATGAGATGGAAGAATTTTCCCAAGGTCACATAGCTATCACTGGAAGAGCCAGGATTTGAATGCTACATCATTTAATTGTTATGGTTTTATAATGACAATGTGTAAATATTCAGAGATGTGTTAGCCTTTATTTGTCACTAAGAAATGCATTCCAGAAATTGGAATTCACTCATCAGTGCAATGAGTTTTGGAAGCCTTAAGTCAGTTTTGGGATCTGGTAGATACTCCCAGAAACTCCACATTGGGCTTCAGAAAATGAAGTAAGGGTTATAAAGAGTTAATCCTGTAACTCTCTTTGAATGGGGATTACCTCTGGAAAGACTTCATTAATAGCAAAATTCTGTTCTCAAATGTCCATCCTAACCACTTCTCATGGCTTAGACAATTTGGTGTACTATAGAGAACACAGACTTGGGGATTAGCTTTGACAGCTTCATCATCAGGAAATAAGAGAGAGCAGCAGTCCAATTCTAAAATAGACTGAGTAGAAATGGAAGACGGATGTGCTGGGAGCTTTAGGAACAGAGCCAGGTCATTTTAGGAATTATAAATAGACAAGCCAAAATAAACAGAATCTAGCCCATAAGATGTAGAGAAACTAGATTATATACTATGATTTTCCTCCTTGGATGGGTATAGATACAGGTTGCTTGTCTGTCACCCAGTATTCAGAGGAACTGCTACTTGAAATTGCACAGGAATATTCGTTGTTCTAGCAGTGAAAGATCAGTGTGACTTCCAGAAACCCAAAGTATAAGAAATAATAATAAATTGATTTTTATACCCTCTCATTCTAAGGAGGCAACATGGTATAGCAGAAAGTATCTGGGTTCTAGAATTGGATATACCTAGATTTATTTCCCAGCTTAGCCACCTTCTAGCTATGTGACTTAATTACATTAACAAATCTCTCTGAGCTTCACATTGTTCATTTTTAGGTCAGAATATTAATACCATGCCCAGTTGTGAATATTCAAAGGATTATAAGGGATATAAAGTGTCTAGTATAATGCCTGCCACGTAGTAAACACTTAATGAATGTTTGTTATTATTTTTGTTGCCAGGGCCGCAAGCCTCTATAATACAGAATTCTTCCACCCTTGTGGTTTTACAGCTGTGTTGAGATATTAATCCCTTTAGACCATGGGGCTTCTGCTAACTCATATGGTACCTTTGTGTAAATTGGAAAATGGTACCTCTTTATCAAAATACTTTATTACTACTTGTTAGAAAAATGTCATAATCAATATAAGTATCTATTATGTTGTAATGTGAATGATATTCTACAGAATCACATGATGCACAGTTTGTGCCACCTGCATTTGGTAGGCTAAATAATGGACCTCCAAAAATGCCCTTTTTTTTGAGAGAGAGTGAGAGAGCATGCACAAGTGATGGGGAAGAGGAGGGGCCGAGAGAAAGGGGGAGAATGAATCCCAAGCAGGCTTCACACCCAGCACATAGCCTGATGCGGGGGCTCAATCTCACGACCCTCAGATCATGACCTGAGCCACAATCAGGAGTTGGATGCTTAACTGACTGAGTCACCCGGGAGCCCCACAAAATGTTTGCCTCTTAATCCCCAGAACCTGAATGTAAACTTGATATGTTACCTAAAATGGTCGAAGGGACTTTGCAGATATGATTAAGATTTTGAGATGGAGGGATCCCTGGGTGGCGCAGCGGTTTGGCGCCTGCCTTTGGCCCAGGGCGCGATCCTGGAGACCCGGGATCGAATCCCACATCAGGCTCCCGGTGCATGGAGCCTGCTTCTCCCTCTGCCTGTGTCTCTGCCTCTCTCTCTCTCTCTCTCTCTGTGACTATCATAAATAATAAAATAAAAAAAAAAATTTAAAGATTTTGAGATGGCAGAGATTATTCTGGACTGTTAGGGTGGACCCAGTGTAGTCACAAGGGTCCTTATAGGAAAGAAGATCAGAGTTCTAGATAGATAATGCAATGAGGACAGAAGCAGAGGTCAGAGAGGAAAGAAGATGTTAAGCTGCTGGCTTTCATGATTAAGAACCAAGAAATGTAGGCACTTGCTAAAAACTAGAAAAAGCAAGGAAATGGATTCTCCCTTAGAGCTACCAGAAGGAATGTAGCCTTACGAACCCATTGTAGATTTGTGACTGCCAGAATTATAAGAAAATAAACTTATACTGCTTTAAGACACTAAGTTTGTGATAGTTTGTTGTGGCAATAAGAAATGAATTCCCTGCACAGGTGGCCCAGTTTGCCTGGAGTCTCCAGGCCAGCTACTTGTGGTCATGAACAGTCTTATACCTCCATGAGCTGTACATAAATCATCATTTTATTTATGCGTTAATGGATTTTGGTATTTGGGAAAAATGCTCCAAAAGATTGTTTTCCTTTGAGAAAGAGGTTTTTAGTCTCCACTATACTTTTCTAGATACAGAAGGAATGAATAAGATAAATTGATCCATTGTTTCTCTAAGTATGATAGGCCTGTTACCTGGTTTCTCAGGTGTAGTACTTGTTATCAGATTTTTGATCCTCAGAGATGAATATTTTCTGAATGAATTGATAAAGCTGGAGTATAAATCAGAACAACAGTATATGGGGTTTTGTCTTCTTTGATGACAAGATGTCTCTTCAGTGGGTGATGTTGGATGCACATGGACAGAACTTACCTCTCAACACCCAATTTTTGCTACAACATTCCTTTGTTATATGTGCCATTGCTGTAGTCATACTGTTGCAAAAATTGTTTAGGAGATACTCTGCCTAATCCCATATTAATTTGCTTACACCAACTCTGATAATTATTGAGGCACATCATTGTGGTGCCCTGCACTCCAAGAAGAGAATTGTATATCTCATGCCAGTTCCAACTGATTGAAGTAGATTTTCATGGTATGCTGTCTTGAGAATGACTCTGAGGTCCAGGGGACTATATTGGGGTTGATTACTGATGTCTGCCATGGATGTGAGATTGGTGTCAGACTGGCCTCATATATTACATCCTCATGATGACTCTTACTTATTCAGAAACATTTGTTAAGCATCTTCTCTGTGCCAAGCACTGTGATAGATGCTTTGAGTAGAGATGTTAATACTATGCTTCTGCTCCCAGAGGAGCTGATATTAGTAGAAGAGACAGGTAAACAAATATACACAGCAGAATATTACACATGTTTGATAAAAAATACATATAGAATACATTAGAGACATAAAGGAGGAAATAGTTAATTCCAGTGGATGGGAGAGGGTTCCAGAAAGAAATTAATGTTTAAGTATTGAAAGGTATGTAGATGCTATCAGTGTTAACTGCTGGGGCTGAGGAATAGAAGAGAGTTAGTCCAAGCAGTGGTGGTATGAGCAGAGATTTATATGAAATATCTCTGTTTATAGTATGTTTACGGTCCCTTTAAGAAGCTAAGTGTAGTTGGAACATAGAGAATGAGAGAGGATGTAATGAAAAGGAGACAGTGGTTAGATCAGGGAGAACCTTAAATGCTATACTAAGAACAGTGGAGAGATATTTGGAAATTTTAATCAATAGATTAACAGAATCAGATTTGTGTTTTAGAACTATCCAGGGGATGAGAATAAAATGGGTAAACTGGAAAAGATAGAACTGGGTATAGAAGACTAATTCAGAGGCTATTACAGAAGAGAAGAGATGTTGAAGCCTGAGTTAAAGCAACGGGAATGAAATGAGAATACAAATGTGAGAAACTATGATCACTGGGATCCCTGGGTGGCTCAGTGGATGAGTCTGCCTTCAGCTCAGGGCATGGTCCTGGGGTCCTGGGATCGAGTCCCACATCGGGTTCCCCACGGGGAGCATACTTCTCCCTCTGCCTATGTCTCTGCCTCTCTTTCTGTGTCGCTCATGAATAAATAAATAAAATCTTAAAAAAAACCTCAGTCACTGACTGGATATGGGAGCAGGGCAATGGAGAAGAAGGAATCTAGGACGATCTTCCATTTTCTTTCTGCCTTAGGTGGTTGAGAAGACGTAAAAGCCATACTATGAGGGCTGCCTGGGTGGCTGAATTGATTAAGCATCTGCCTTTGGCTCAGGTCCATGATCCTAGGGTCCTGGGATTGAGCCCCACATCTGGCTCCCTGCTCTCAGCTTCTCCCTTCCTCTCTGCCCCCCTCCCCTTGCTTGTGTGCACATGCTCTCTCTTGCTCAAATAAGTAAAATCTTTTTTTTTTTTTATAATGTGATGTTAATAAGGTGCCCCAGGATTAGAGTTGGAGAGATCTTGGGATTTTAAATTTTTATTTATTTATGATAGTCACAGAGGGAGAGAGAGGCTCAGAGACACAGGCAGAGGGAGAAGCAGGCTCCATGCACTGGGAGCCCGATGTGGGATTCGATCCCGAGTCTCCAGGATCGCGCCCTGGGCCAAAGGCAGGCGCCAAACCGCTGCACCACCCAGGGATCCCAGTAAAATCTTTTAAAAAAAAAAAAAGTGCTATTCTATGAGCTGGAGAATTTACAACGAGGAACAGATTTGAGGTGGGGGGCTAGAAATGATGCGTTTCAATTTTGAGCATGCAAAATCTCAGGTACCTTCAGAGTGTCCAAGAGGAATTATCCAGTAGGCAGGCAGGAATTTATTCTGCTGCCATGAAGTAAGATTATGGATAGATTTGGAAGTCATCAAGGATAGAGGTGGTGGTTTTAAGGTATGAATGAGATTTCTCCAGGGGAGTGTGTGGAGTGAGGGAGAGAAAGTCAAGGCCAGAGAGCATAGCAGAATCCCAGAAATACAGGCATTGTAATGGAGGGAGGGCAAAGCAAGCTGAAAAAGAGCTGCAGGGAAGGCAGGAGGGGAACCAGAGGAACTTGTGCATTCAAGTTGTGCCCTCTTGTGGTGGTCTGAGTTTCTTTCCCAGAATAAATCTCTTTCCTGTCTTCAGTCTCCCGTCTCTCCTGTCCCTAACTAATTTGGACCTATAATTCTCAGTCCCACTCTTCATGTAAGACTGGGACTACTGGGTCCTTTGGCAGTTACTTCTCAAGTGTA
This sequence comes from Vulpes lagopus, assembly GCF_018345385.1. NCBI lineage: Eukaryota > Metazoa > Chordata > Mammalia > Carnivora > Canidae > Vulpes > Vulpes lagopus. Next base: position 44,453,868 of record NC_054848.1, read on the forward strand.
AAACTCCTCTTTTCACAATTTAAGAGCGATTTGGAACATCCTCTCCCCTCAAAGAGTTGTAAAAGAATTAAGAAGCAAACATTGGAGGCCCTTCAGTTTCTCTCTTTATATCTTCCCCACCTCTTTTGATCTGTACTGTTGGCCACATTAATTTCAGTAAATCCCATTTCTCATCACATCCCTTTCCTTTATAATTAAATGGCTCCGTTACAATGAAAATATATTTTCGTTTTTATTATATGTATAATAGTATAATATATATTCTGTATTAATGTAAGACCTATATATGGCTTAAAAACCAAACAGTAACAAAAATAGTAGTGTTTACCTTTATCTTTTCCCACTCACCAGGCTTAAATACCCGAAGTAGCCAGCTTTAAAATATATTGGCTATTTGTTTTGGTTTTTATCTCAGTTAATGCTAAACAATATGGCTATACCAGCATAGCTTGGAGGTGCTGCAGGTTCAGTTCCAGACATAGAATAAAATGAGCCAAATACTTATGGTTTCTCAATGCATGTAAAAGTTATGTTTATACTATACTGTAGTCCATTAGGTATTCAATAACATTAGGTCTACAAAAACAATTTACAGACCTTAATTGGAAAATACTTTATGGCTAAAAAATGCTGACCATCACATCATCTCAGCTTTTGGCGAGTTGTAATCAGCGATCACAGATCACCATAGTAAATATAATAATACTAAAAAAAAACTTGAAATCTTGCAAGAATTACCAAAATGTTGCACAGAGACACAAAGTGAGCAAATCCTGTTGGAAAATTGGTACCAATTGACTTGCTTGATGCAGAGTTGCCACAAATCTTCAGTTTGTAAAAAAAAAAAAAAAAAAAAATCAACTATCCATGAAGCTCAATAAAGTGAAGTGCAATTAAAATATGCCTCCTATATAATGGGATGAGTACTGGGTGTTCTATGTTAGCAAATTGAACACCAATAAAAAATAAATTTATAAAAAATGCCTATAATATTTCTTGCATTATTTCAGATATTAACTGTTGATTGCCTGTTATAGTAGACGAAGATTAAACTCTTTTTCTCTTCCACTTTTCTTCTCCATCTCTTTAACATCGTTGTAGCATATATTTTGGTTAATGATAATGTTTATGTCATGGTTGTGCAAACACTGTACACTAAAGATACAAGTGATTAATTGTGATTACATTTCTCTTGTATACATTTTTGTCATTTCTAGAGTTAATAATTGCTCTTCATCTTCATATTTTTAATATATTCCTATCTTTTCCATCAGAACAGCTTTCTGTTCTGCTTCAGTCTGGACTATTTCCATTCCTGATTCCTGGAAGCTTTTAGAATTTCCATTTTATAACTGATATTTAGAAATTTCATGATCATATGTGGATATTGCATCTATTGTGCTGGACACTTGGTAGACCCCTTCAGTTTGTATGTTCTTGTACTTAGGCTCTAGAAATTTTTATTATTTATTTTTATAATTTGTGAGCTCCATAAAGACAGTGATTTTTATTTTTCTTATTTTTGCATCCCCCGTGCCTGAATAATAATAATAATTCCTGATATATGATAGGCACTTATTTGTTGAACGAATTGCTATTTACATTTAAAATAATATAAATAAAGTGATGCCAGTAAACCCACTAGCCAGTACAAGTAATAGAACATTAGTAGTACCTTAGTGTCCACCCTCCCCACGTGTCCTTTTCTGGTCTCAGTCCTGTCTACTTCCACCTAGAGATAGCAGTAGTCTGGCTATGTATTAATAATCACCTTGGTCTTTTCCTTCTTTTTTTTAAGATTTTATTTATTTATTCATGAGAATACACAGAGAGGAGAGAGAGAGAGAGGCAGAGACACAGGCAGAGGCAGAAGCAGGCTCCATGCAGGGAGCCCTATGGGGGACTTGATCTCCAGTCTCCAGGATCGCGCCCTGGGCCAAAGGCGGCGCTAAACCGCTGAGCCACCCGGGGTGCCCTCACCTTGGTCTTCTTACAGTTTTATCACCTATATGTATTACTAGGTGATACTATATACAGCATATTATTTAGTTTTAAAAAAATTGAAAAGCAAGTGGAAATCTAGTTGAATGAGGAATGGGTACTATTGCCCTTGTTAAGGTCTTCCAGGAAAACAGGTTCTGGGTCAGACTGACTTCACCTTCCCTGAGAATTTAATAAAGCCATTTCTGGGAAAATTAGTGAATGATATCATGAAGTTTGGTGTTACTGATGAGAATCCTGTGTGTGTGTAGTGTACTTTTTCCAATTTAGGCAATTTTTCCTTTCTATCTGTAAACTTATAGGATGTTTTCTTTATTTTTTGAGTTCAGGAATTTGATTAGGGCATGCCTAAAGTGTGTCTTAGAATGTAAGCTCCATGAAAGCAGGGATTTTTTTTTGTCTCTTTTGCTCACTGATATATCTCAAGTGCCTAGAAGAGTGCCAGACACATAATAGATCCTTATTAAATGTATTGATAATATGACTGTATGAAGTATAAATTAATAAATGGATGGGTGAATGGATAAATAAATCAATCTTGTCTGGAACTCTGAGGGCCCTTTCTATAGCTAAGAGAAATTTTCTTCTGTCATTTATTTAATATGGCCTTTCTTCTCCATGTCTCTTTTCTCCTTTATATCTACCCACCCATTGTCACATGGTAGGTCCCTAAGTATCTTGTCCCTCATTGACTCTATTACTTTATAATAATAGTAATTCTTATTATTTCAGTGCTTTGATATAAATCTTGCATTTCATTTTCTAGTCCAGTAACTCAGAGCTCATTAGTGACCCGTCATTTTTCATTTTATTATTTAATTGGAACGTTTTAAAGCTTTGAGCTTCCAGAAAATTTTTGATATGTGTGTGCTGTACTTGACTTTTCTTAGGTGTTATTATTACTTTTTAGTCAGGTTTTCACATATCTTATCCAACAGTTTTTATTTCATTTTGTTGAGACATACTTTTGTTTATATGTTTGTTTTTATGAATGATCACTTTTTAAGCCCTGATGTAAATAGGAAAAGGTGTATTTGGGTCAGTACCTCTAGAATACCAACTATGTGTGAGTATGAAAAGTGTTCCTTTGCAAAAGAGGTCACATATGAATTCCAATCCTTACACTGCTGTATTTCTAGAGAACAGTTGGCATTTCTTCACAACACTGATTGTCCCAGGGTAGAATTGAAATTTCCAATATTTGGGCCTAGTAACCTTGGACACAAATTGTACTCTGAAATGGTGTTCTTTCATGGACAGCAGACAAACACAGTATTTAAATTTGTATGCAAAGGTTCAAAAACTAGCATGAAGCTAACTAGCAAAAAGAATGAAAACTAAAATGACTGTTAGATCTAAATTTTCAGAGAATTTGTTGTTAACAAGAGCATCCTATGAGACTAAATTCTAGTTTTGTGTTAAAAGGTTTCTTACTCTTTAAGAAATGATTCTTATTGATCTTTTTTTTAAAAAAAGATTTTATTTATTTATTTGAGAGACGGTGAGCAAAAACACAGAGGGAGAGGGAGAAGCAGACTCCCTCTGAGCAGAGCCTGATGCCAAGGCTCAATCCCAAGACCCCGAGATCATGACCTGAGCCAAAGGCAGACGCTCAACCCATTGAGCCACCCAGGTGCCCCATGTTTTTTTTTTTTTTTAAGGATTTACTTATTTTGAGAAGAGAACAAGGCTTCCATACATCTGGATGAATGGCTAAGCCCCTTTCTGATACTACATATAAGGTTTGCCACCCCATCCCATGACAGAGCTCTTTTGGTTTTGCCCTCCTAGGACTTAACAGTATGGCCAGGGAAGATAGATCTGGTTGGTGCCTGCTCCCCACCATTCTGATTAAGTAGTACCTACTGTACAATGGTAACTCTGCTCCTTCAGATTTTGGACTCCCCAAGCCAGAGGAACTGAGAGTCTAGGGATGGTGGACATTCACTTTTCTTGTTTAGACCTAATCTTAGTTGTTGCCAAATGTTTGTCTTAAGTGCTAATCAAAAACAGACTTCACTTAGAGACTTCTCTGTGTTAAAACATGGATAAAGCCAATAAAGAATTTCCATGATTTCAGTGGTGTGGGAATTGTAAGCGACCAACCAATAAATAACACTTGTCTTCCCTGCCTAGGTTCAGAACCAAGGAATCAGAAAGATGGAGATCAAAATATCTTCATCACTAATAAGGATGGTTGGAGAAGGTGGTTTTGGTGTGAACTTCCTAATGCTGGGCCCCAGAATTAGGCAGACGTATCTAGGCAGTTACACACAATGCTGAAAGCCAAGAGACTCCAGGCCAAAAGTTGGCCCCTATTACATGGCAAGGAGATAGTCAAAATAGTTGAGGTTTATTTAATAAGAAAGAAGGGATGCTAGGTAGGATATAGCCAGGAAAGTGGTTGCAGATATGAGAGAGAGGGTATAATTAAAAGATCAAAATCCCAGAGGTAACAGATATAGGTAGGATTCAGCGTACAGGGGTACTATAAGACTGACATAGTTCAAGATGCTGGAGATACCAGGGCAAACAAAAATAAACATGTTTTCTCTGCCCTCATGGAGCTACTGTCTTCTAATTTAAGACAGACGATCACAGACCCAAATATTTGTGAGATTGACATTGTAATAAGTGTTATAAAGGGAGTTTGACCTACTCTGGAAGGCCAACGAAGGAGGAAGTGACAATTGAACTGAGACCAGAAGGTAGGTCCAGAATTTATTTATTTATATATATATATTATTTTATTGGAGTTCGATTTGCCAACATGTAACACCCAGTGCTCATCCCGTCAAGTGCCCCCCTCAGTGCCTGTCACCCAGTCACCCCATCCCCCCTTCCACTTCCCCTTCCACTACCCCTTCCACTACCCCTTGTTCATTTCCCAGAGTTAGAAGTCTCTCATGTAGATTCAGAATTGATTGGTTGAAGGATGGATGGATGGTTGGGATGGGGGAAGAGTATTCCCAGAAGAGGAAATGGCATAAACAAAAGGCACTTAATGTGCTGTTTATTTTTGTATTTTAATTTTATTTCATTTAGAATATTTGCTGTTATGTCTTAAGTTCACTAATTTATTTACTAGTTAATTCTATCCAGTAAATTCATTTCAAATATTATGATTTTTATTACTAGACATGATTTGTACCTTACTAATAATGTCTCATTTCTCTACTTAATATGACAATTCTTCTAGGTTTTTGCACATAAGGAACACAGTTATAGTAACTTTTTTTTAGGGAGAGCGACAGAGAGCACTTGTAGGGAGTAGAGGGAGGGGCAGGGGGAGAGAAAGATTAATTTAAGCAGGCCAGTGTGGTAGAGCCTGAGGCAAGGCTCAGTCTCACCACCCTGAGATTATGACCTGAACTGCTGAAATCAAGAGTGGATGCTTAACTGACTGAGCCATCCAGGCACCCCAGTTATAGTAACTTTTTAAATGAGCTTGTCTGCTAAATATAACACATATGAAAGTTGTGGGTCAGTTTGGATTGATCGATTTTTATCCCCTCACATTTTTCTGCTGCCTTGCATGCCTGGTTATTACTATTATTATCATCTTTGAATGCCAGGCATTACGAACTTTACCTTTTGAACTTTACATTTTGGTGAAATTTTGGTAAATTTTTTGCCTTTTGGTGCTAGATATCTTTGTATTATTATACATCTTCTTGATGCTTATTATGAGATGCAGTTATTTGGAAGCAATTAAATCTTTTTTGAGTTTTGCTTTTAAGATTTTAGGCAGGACCACAGCAATGTTTTCCATAAAGCTAATTATCCCAGACTACTGAGGCAAGTCCCATCTGAATAGCCCATGCCTCATGAATTAAAGAGTTTTTTGCTGTGGATGGTAGGAACAGGCGGGAAGAGGCATGATCCCCCAGACCTGTTTGAGCTTTTGACACTTGTTCCCTCTAATCTTTTCAAGTGGTTCTTTCTCCAGCTTTGGGTAATTTACTTTTATGCATTAACTGATCAGTATTCTGCCAAATACTTTATGGCATCTTTCAAAATTTTTCAGAATTCTGCTTAAGTGCAGTTCTCTGCTTTTTGGTATTCTGTTCTCCGACCTCTAGCTGCTTTGGTCTTCCTGATGTCATCTGTCACCTCAACGAAGGAAAACCTCTGGGCTCTGACTGCATTCTCCTTCATTGCACTATGAGCTGGAAACATCCAAATTGTTAAAAGCTCACCTCATTCCCCTGCCCCCTCCCAATCTCTCAGGGATCACGGTTTTTTACTGCCTAGTGTCTAATGTCTTAGAAACAATGATTTCATGTGTTTGTCTTTTTTTGTAGTGTTTTTCTTTTTTCAGATTGGAGAGTAAATCCAGTCCCTGGCTTGCCTCTTAGGAAGCTATATAGTGGAGACTTGTTAGATAATCCTTTCCTTTTTAGTTTTCCTTTTTTCTCTTCCTTTTTTCTCCTTCTCCTCTCTTCTCCTTTGAGCTTGTTGTTTTCCTTAGTACTGCCAAGTATCAGATAATAAGTGACAGTTGTACTTCTAAAATTTTTGTTATCAGGATGAGAAGGAAGAGTCTGAACAAAACGAGAAACATATTCAACGTCAGGGGTTTGAAGATTTTTGGATCACAGGGGACATGACCACATATTCCAAGGGTAAATCTTTATACTTGAGTATAAAGTTAAAGAGACAGATTAACATCCCTTCAAAGGATAGATGTTTAAGGCTTGGGATAGATACAGGATTGGCTCCCAACCAGGGAGCTTCCAAGACTATAGTAAATGTTGGAATAATCGTGCTCTAATCTCAGACACTGTCCTACATGAGGGTGAACCCATACATAGGATAGGCAGCCTATGGTGTGGGTTACAGGATCTTAACTTTACCCAATTTCAGAGATTACAGGTCACCAAGAAGGTTATGATGGTGAGAAAACACATCTAAAGAGCATTAAAGAGCCTTTAGCCAGGCTTCTGATTTTGTTAACATCAGAAAATTCATCAGTAGAGATAAACCCTATAAATGTAATGATCATGGATCTTTCAGCCAGAGTTCAAATGTTAATTTGGTATAGTTGAATACATAGTGAAGAGAAGCCATAGGAATGCAGTCGATGTTGAAAACCCTTTGGGAGTGAGTCAAACTTGAGTAACCATCAGACATTTCAATCTGGAGAGAAACTATTAAATATCCAAAATGTGTTAAAATACTTCCCTCTATTCTTATCCTATGCAGGCTTCCCCAAACTCTATTATAAGTGATTCTTTGGATCCCTCCTCTCATGGCCTTGACAAAGGAGGGAGACCACTCCTCATAAGACAAGGACTTATAACACTGTGAATTCTTCTCTCATTTTTCCTGGTCTCTAAGTACATTTGGTCAGAGAAGGGATAAAATATGTATCAGTAGGATGACTAGTCTACTATTCTGACTAAGTCTTGTAAGTATGTGTTGTTCAGAACACCTTGGTGGCTCCCTTTAGGATAGGGAGATACTTGGTGTCTTTTTTTTTTTTTTAAAGCTATGTGGCTTTAACTAAAATTTTGAGGCAATATTAAAAGTCGCATTCAATATTCTGCTAAATTTGTATTGTGTTTTCTTCATGCTGTAAAAGAAGTTTCTGTCATTGTTTAAACATCAGAATAATTTAGATTTTTTTGATTTCCGGCTAAGAACAAAGTCTTCATAGGTAAATTACTGAGAAAGCATAGATTATTTTAGGCATAAGTATGCATTTCTGAATTACTTTCCATAAAAATGAATATTTACTTGGGTTTTGAATGGGTAGGGACACCCCCAGGGGTTTTCTAAAAAATGGAGGAAATGACAGTGGAAAAGAAAGTAATAGTTTGCAGGTTATCCTAGATCAAGAATTCACGAGCAAGATTAAGAGGCAAGCCACAAACCAAAAAAAATGTATTTGCAATGAATATGATAGACATAAAGTTAATATCCTTAATGTTTAAAAAACTCTCACAGAAGTAGAAATGACTAAAAAACACTGAAAGTGTGTTCCCCTTCATTAATCACAAAATGAATACAATTTAAATCCATTAAATATTTTGTTTAACCAGAATAATATTTTTAAAGCAAATACTTATTATGATCAAGGGTACATGAGAACTCTCCTACATTATTAGTGTTGAAAAAACTTTCTTGAAAGCATTTTGGTATTGAATAACAGCCTTAAAATGGTTCATACCCCCTTGACCTAGTAATTCTATTTCTAATAATATATCATAAGGAAGTAATTGGAGATATGCACAGAGCTTTGTGGGGAAAAATCACCACAATGATAATCTGATGAACAAAAATAAATGGAAACTACACCTTTGTTAATTAGTTGAGTAGATAAATTTATATAACGGGATATTATATAATTATAAAGAAGTTTGCAAAGGCTTTTTAATATCTTGGAAAATGTTTTATCAGAATAATTGTTATATAACATTATGTTCTAAAATTTTCAGATGCAGTGTATGTATCATTGTGCATGTGGGGGTATATGTGCAATGTTGGAGTTGGTATGGACCATCTTTTCAGTGTTTTTCAGATGATTCTTGTGTCATTAAATGAAATCAGAAAATGCCTTAAGGGATCCCTGGGTGGCGCAGTGGTTTGGCGCCTGCCTTTGGCCCAGGGCGTGATCCTGGAGACCCGGGATCGAGTCCCACGTCGGGCTCCCGGTGCATGGAGCCTGCTTCTCCCTCTGGCTGTGTCTCTGCCTCTCTCTCTCTCTCTCTCTCTCTCTCTCTGTGTGACTATCATAAATAAATAAAAATAAAAATTAAAAAAAAAAAAAAAAAAAAAAAAAAGAAAATGCCTTAAGCTCAAGTAAGTGATGACTTAAGTCCAGCTCTATATCCGTTATAGTTGTTAATGCTTCATGATTCTCAAATTAGGTGGTTTATAAGTTTTATATTGATGCTAAACATTGAGGACACCTGTGGAGCTAAATCATATCCCAGGTATCTAAGAACATTCACACTCAGATATACCTGTGAATTTTCCAGTGCAAATGACAGGTCTCCAAGTCATAAGATACCAAAAGCCCATGTGGTACAATTATCTGATGAGATATCAAACACACACCCTCAAACTGCATAGAGGTTCTACTTGCAGGCTTCCTCCTCTTGTTTCTTCTGATAACCTTCTCCCTATTAATGGAATGTTAATTGCTGTGGTGATGGGAGTGAGGAATCAATTGGAAGGGAATAAGGAATTGTTCAATGTGAAGGAAGATGTAACCTATTTAAGTTTATGCCAAGATCATTTGATATAATCTTGAGAGGTCACTTTGCCTTCTCTTATGGTGCAAATTGGCATCACAAACTCAATAAAAATATCTCAAAATTGTGCAGGTCTAACTGGACTAAGTTTTGTTCATATTTGACTGAAATCCAGTAGTCCTTGAAAACAGGTAATAAATGTGTTTTTTCTCATCATTGTTTCCCCAGGACTTACACAATGCATAGCATTTAGTAGGCATACTTTAAAATTTCTTTTAAAATACTTGCACGTATATAAAGGACATTAAATCAAGTTAACTTCTACCCAAAAACACAGAAGAAGGATTTAAGAATTCTGTAGTGCTCATTTTGAGGCAACATAATGTTTTTATTAAATTTTTTAAGTTTTTTAATTCCAGTATAGTTAACATACAGTATAATATTAGTTTCAGGTGTACAATACAGTGATTCAGCAATTTCTAAAGTTTTTTTTATTATTTATGTATTCATGGGAGACACACAGAGAGGCAGAGACATAGGCAGAGGGAGAAGCAGGCTCCCTATGGGCATCCTAATGTGGTACTTGATCCTAGGACCCTGGGATCACTACCTGAGCCAAAGGCAGATGCTCAACCACTGAGCCACCCAGATGTCCCTGATTCAGCACTTCTATACACAACTCAGTGCTCATCATGATTAAGTGTGCTCTTTAATCCTTGTCACCTATTTCACACACACCCACTTCCCCTCTGGTAGCCATCAATTGCTTTCTGTAGTCTGTTTCTTGGTTTCTCTCTCTCTTTCTCTTTTTCCTTTATTTGTTGGTTTTGTTTCTTAAATTGCACATATGAGTGGATTCATATTGTATTGTCTTCCTCTGACTTATTTTGCTTAGCATTATACCCTCTAGCTCCATTCATTCTTTGTTATGGCTTAATATTCCACTGTATATATACATCACATCTTTATCCATTCATCTGTCAGTGGATTGCTTGGGCTGCTTCCATAATTTGGCTATTGTAATAGTGCTGCAATAAGCATATATCCCTTTGAATTAGTGTTTTTATATTTTTTGGGTAGATACACAGTAGAAAGCACCATAATGTTTTATGTTTGGGTCTCAATGTATAGTACCTATGTAGAAATTTCAAGAAGGACCCATTATTTTGCATGATTATTCTATCATTAACTCCTCTATGATTTTGGTTTTAGTATTTCTTCATGCATATCTGTTAAATTATGATTTGTGTATTATTTATATTATGCAGTGAACTTTTTCATCTAAAATGTTTTGCCTTAAAGTACTATGTCTGATATTAATACATCATTTGTTTATTGTATGCCATAACTTATTCCATTCTTTTATTTTTATCTTTGATATATGTTTATGTTTGAAGTGTTTCTCTTATGTGTTGCATGCAATAATGGAGAAATGTATTGCATAAATTTCCTTTGATTAAAGCACCCCAAATTAACTATAATTGCAGTTTTCTAAAAAAGATTTTATTTATTCATGAGAGACACAGAGAGAGGGACAGAGACATAGGCAGAGGGAGAGGCAGGCTCCCTGCGAGGAGCCCAATGCAGGACTCGATCCCGGGACTCTGGGATCACGCCCTGAGTTGAAGGCAGATGCTCAACTGCTGAGCCACCCAGGCTCCCCTATAATTGCAGTTTTGATTTCCTCTTTGAAGGAAAGCTTCATTTGTCCCCTCTCCAAAGCTCCTGTTTTTATATAATTACAAGTTTCTGCTATATATTGTTTTCCTTCTACTCCAAGAAAATCTTTTAACATTTCTTGTAGGATAGATCTAATGGTGATGAATTCCTTGTTTTTGTTTGAGACAGTATTTCTCTTCCACTTTTAAAGGATACTTTGCTAGATATAGAAATGTAGGTCAGTGGGTTTTTTTCTTTAATGTTTTAAATATTTCACTCCACTCTCTTCTTGCATGGTTTCTGATGAGAAGCCTTTAATTCTTACCCATGTTCCATTATAAATAAGAAACTTTTTTCATCTAGCTTCTTTCAAGATTTTCTCTTTTTTTAAAAAAAATATTTTATTTATTCATGAGAGACACACAGAGAGAGGCAGAGACATAGGCAGAGGGAGAAGCAGACTCCCTGTGAGGAGCCTGATGTGGGACTCGATCCTAGGACCCCAGGATCATGACCTGAGCCAAAGGCAGACGCTGAAGCACTGAGCCGCCCAGGTGCCCTTCAAGATTTTTTCTTTGTCTTTGGTCTTCTGCAGTTTGAGTATTAATGTGCCTCAGTGTAAATCTTTTAATATTTACCTGTTTGATGTTCTTTGAGCTTCCTGGATCTGTACTTTGTTGTCTTTGTTAATTCTGGAAAATTCTTAGCCATTATTATTTGCAATATTTCTTCCACTTCATTCTTCTCCCTCTGTGTTCCAGTTATGCATATGTTGCATATTTTGAAATTGTCCCACAGTTATTAAATGTTCCTTTTTTAAAAATTATCTTTCCTGTTTACCTTTCAGTTTGGGAAGTCTCTCTTAATCTACATTCCAGCTTTCCTCAGCTATGTCTAGTCTACTAATGAGTCACCAAAGGCATTCTTCATTTGTTAGGATTTTTTTCTAGCATTTCCTTTTGATTCTTAGAATTTCCATCACTCTGCTTATTTTACCCATATCTATTCTTGCATGTTGTTTGCTTTTCTCATTAGGTCCTTTAACATATTAATTACAGTGATATATATAATACACTGATAAAGTGATATATATAATTACAGTGTGTTGAATTCCCCATCTGATAAGTCCAACACTCTGTCATATTTGAGTTTTATGTTTCCTTTGTCTCTTCAGACTTTTTCTTCTTGCTTTTTGGTGTGCCTTCTAATTTTTTGTTGAAAGCTGGACATGATATACTAGGTAATAGATAGATTGGTCTCTAGTGTGAAGATTTATGTTAATATTGTTAGGACTGGGCTTTGTTTAAAGTTTCTATTAGCATTAGGTGCCAAAGGCTCCATATTCTTTCAGCATCCTTGATTTTGTTTCCTCTCTTGACTTTAGGCTTCCTTAAGTCTTCTTCCTTAGAGAGTCTTTGTTTTGAAGTTCATTCAGCTGTAACCCACTGTTAATATATTGGAGCCCCTGTTGGTGTGGTGGTATGGTATGGGAGAAAAGGGAGTGTTTTGTAAGATTCCAATTAAATCTCAGAGTTTTAGTGGGCCTGTGACCTTTACAGATATTTCTTCTTGTGTAGTCACCCTCTCTGTGACCCTGTCTTAGATGAGATAGGAAAACTAGAGGGGTTTGGAATGAGAAGGATGTCCTTCCTCCTCTGGAACAAGGCCCTGGTAATCTTTTCTCCTAGAAAGTAGGCCTTTGTTATGGAGAAGGCTCTGGGCATATTTCATAAAGATATTCACAAAGATTCTTCCCCTCTTCCTGCCAGGACTACAAGGGTGTCTTTTTTGGATCTGCACTGTGAGAACCTGGTGAGATTCCTGGAAGTAAAGCCCATGAAAGTGTGCCTCCCCCCAAGACTACCACTCCCAGGAGTTTCTCACTTTCACTCTAGTCCACACTCAGCCTCCAGCATCTTGTCAAAATTATCAGTTAAGTGTTCCTACAAGTTTATAGCTCTAGTGGCTTCTGTTTCAGGTAAGTATATCTCATTTGTGATTCTGGATTTGCCTGTTCCTCAAGACTTCAGGATGGTGGTTTATTTTAAAACTTCATTTCTCTGTCGGGTGCAAGAAAAGTCATTGATTTTTATTTGTTTAGCCTTTTGTTGTTTTTAGCACTTCTTTTCAAGGCTGTGCCTCCAGCTTCACATTGATTGTGTTAAGAAGAAAAGCAGACAGGAAGCAAAGAGTCAGTAGCTATTGTGGGTTCCTGAAAACTGAAAAAACCTAGGCCCTGTATTTCAGGGATAGGAAGAAACCCCAAGGTAGATTTGTGAGCTCCTCTAGCAATGTGGCTTCTAGCTTCACTTCCTGGGTAAGACCAGCTCCTTGTTGATGAAGACTACAAAATAGAAATGGTTGTATGGTGTCCGTAGGGATTTTGAGCTTTGGGTTTCCTCACATAGTTTCTCTCAGCTCAGGATGTCATGGGAATATAAGGATATGTTAGGCAAAGTCAGCCGCACAGAGTTGAACAGGCCCTATCATGCAATAGATATGATAGGAGAAGCAGAATATTTCTCATGTATAAGAGTGGTATATGACACCCTCAGAGAGACCCCAAGAGGGTTTTGTAGTAAAGAATGAGGCTCAACTCAACAGCTACCTGCTTGAATAGACACTGGTAAACCAGCTATCACATGAATGTCAGAATGGATATAGGAGACTCAACAGAACCCATTCTGATGGTTTAACACTAAGGTCTCATAAATTAGATACAACCCCAAAGAAAGGGATGAGGAGAACTCCATACTGTTGGAGATTGAGTTTCAACCCCTCAAAAGATTGGGAAATTGACACAGAATTTATAAATTGAGTTGCAGAGAAAAAGAAAACTTATTATTTCCTGCATACCTGAAATGTCAGATAACATCCATACCTGATGAACAACCAGCAGCAGAAAGTATGTGGTAAATGAGTATTGCAAACAAATTTATCTATTCAAAATGTGGGGCACATGGCTCTTACTAGTTGAAAACCACAGTGGTCTTACCTTAAGAGTGACATAATGTGAGAAATGACCCTGGGCACTTTGGTGGGTACCAAATATAAAGGGTATAAAGGGTATTTAAGGAGAAAAAAGAGGAACTTCTTATAGTTGACATTCTCTCTGCAGAATGAAATCTGCCATTTGTGAGGTGTGACTCCACATCATTTCTTCTTGTCCCTGTCTCTCTTCAAACACACTCTTTTCTCCTGTATTACTTTCTTTGCTCCCTTCTTCCCCATTTTCTTCCTTCTCCTTTTTTATTTTCCTTTATTTTCCATCTACTTATTAATCTCTCTTTCTCCTTCTGTCTCCCTTCATACTCTTCTACATCTATTCTTCCTTCTGCATTCTGGTTCCTTATTCTCTTTCTTACTGCTTTTTCTGTTTCAACTTAATATCTATTCTTTCTCCACTCTTATTTTTCCTTATCTTAATTATTCCATTTATTTGCAAGTATTTTCATTCATCCTTTCTCTGATCCTTGTTTTCTTCTTTTTTCTTTCCTTCTTCCATCTATTCCTCTTCTGCCTCATTCTTCAAATTTTCTTTCTCCATTTCCCTCTTTTTTCATGCTCCCTTCTAACAATAGGATGATAGAATAGACCGTAGTTAAGGTGTACTTAAAATAGTAGAATCAACAGGAATAGGTGGTGGATTAGATTTGTGACTAAGAGGAAGCATTATGAATAAGTAAAATAAGAAGAGAAACTACTATATATAAAGAAATATATAAAAAATAAAAAGAAGAGAAACTACTAAATATGATTTTTAAAACTACTTGTAAAAAAGCAACAAACATTCTAAATGGGGGAAATGGTAAAGTCATTTCAGGAAAAAGAAAAGTATGTTACTTACTGAAATTATTACCCAAAATTGTTCTTGATGTTTTAGCAAATCATCTAAGACAACAAGATAAGTGCTGTATATATTGTAAAATAAGAGATCAAATTATTTTTCTTATAGTATGATTGTACATTAGAAATGCCAGTTAGTTGTACTTTTTTTTAAAAGCATCAGAATTGAGGACTTCTGCTTCCAGCAGGAAGGGCAAATGGTGTAGATGTACTTTTTCCTGTTGATCCTTGGGGATTATATATAAACCAAACATGAGAAGACCTTGAAAGTTAGAGATAAGATGGTATACCCTCTAGGGAATTTGGATCCCAAAGAATGACATGGTGGTGAGTTCCCTGGGATTTCTTTTGGCCTCATATATCCCAAACCAGATGCTGGAGAAGCTTGCAAACTGGAAACACGTAAGGACATAGATCAAAAAATAAAAAGCCCCAATATCTTTATATACCTAAAAGACAAAGATAGAATAGCAAGACAGAAAAAAATTATTTTTATTTTTTTAATTTTTTATTTTTTTTAAATTTATTTATGATAGTCACACACAGAGAGAGAGAGAGAGGCAGAGACACAGGCAGAGGGAGAAGCAGGCTCCATGCACCGGGAGCCCGACGTGGGATTCGATCCCGGGTCTCCAGGATCGCGCCCCGGGCCAAAGGCAGGCGCCAAACCGCTGCGCCACCCAGGGATCTCCCCAGAAAAAAATTTTTAGACAGTAACTTCCCTACTTTAGCTAAATGCCAGAGGGGAGACTCTGGCCCTACACTTAACCAACAAAAGCCAACGAGAGACTATATACTTCCACTCTTGCCCAGGCTGTCATGAGGTCTTTAGTCTCCTGACAGAGTGTCAGGGAAGGGCAAATGGGGAGTGGGAATAGCCCAATCTCCACAATGTCAGAAACCATGTGGGGACCCTGGATCTCCATCCCTAAAGATGATAATGAGATGCATCTTTCCCTAACCAATGAAGTCATGTTAAAAGAAGCTAGTGGAGAATTGAGATTTTTATCACCACCCAGCACTAAAAATGATACACATTTACCGTGTAATTAGGTACCCAGGTCCCTCCCAGTGAGGCTGATATCAGTAAAACCTTAATATGAAGCTGGAACTCTCACTTAGCCCTCAATAAAAAGTAGATCTTCTCTCTCAGGTGTCAGTGGAGGCTGAGTGGGAATGTGGACTTACCCACATGTGTTAAAACAGAAGATTTAAATAAGATTCAGATCCTCCTACTATGCAGAATATCTAGGATTCATTTGAAAATGACTTGTTATATCAAGAACTATGATAATTACGACTAGAATGAGAAAAGACAGTCAACACACACCAACACCAAGATGACACAGATATTAGAATCATCTAATAAGGATTTTTAAATAGCCATCATAAACATGTTTCTTTTTTCAAAGATTTTAATTATTTATTCATGAGAGACAGAGAGAGAGGGAGAGAGGCAGAGATATAGGCAGAGGGAGAAGCAGGCTCCATGCAGGGAGCCCAATGAGGGACTCAGTCCGGTACTCCAGGATCACACCCTGAGCTGATGGCAGATGCCCAACTGCTGAGCCATCCAGACGTCCCTCATAAACATGTTTCAGTGAGCAGTTGTGAGCATTCTTAGAACAAATGGAAAAAGAGAAAGTCTAAACAAAGAAACAGAACATCTTCCAAAGAAATAGAAAGTATAAAGACAAATCAAAAAGAAACTTAAGAACTGAAAAATCTAATAAATGAACTTTAAGAAAAACCTCAATAGATGACTTCAACAGTAGAATAATATGACAGAATGAATCTGTGAACTCTAAGATGGAATAGAAATTATTCCATCAGACCAAGAGAAAAGAATAAAGTGAAAAACAAAAACAGCCTCAAGCCCATGTTGGACTATTACAAAAAATTTAACATACTTGTCATAGTCACAGAAGAAGAAAGAAGGGCTAGAAAGTAGCTGAAAATTCCCCAAATTTGGAAAAAAGCATAATCCTATAGACTTAAGAAGCTGAGTGAACTCCAGAAAGGATACAGCCAAGTAAATTTACACCCAAGGTGCATCATTTTCAAACTTCTGAAAGCTAAAGACAAATTAAAAATCTTGAAAGCCACCAAAGAGAGAAATGATACCTTACTTGTAAGAACACCAAGTCAATGACAGCAGACATCTCATTAGAAACCATGAAGGCCCGGGGGCACCTGGGTGCCTCAGTGGTTTTTTATATATATAGATATCTCAAAACATAGATAAAATAGACTTTGTCTTAATCCATTTGGGTTACTATAATAGAATACCACAGACTAGGTATAAACAACAAATTTATTCATCACAGTTCTGGAGGCTGAGAAACCTAAGATCAAGGCACCAGCATGGTTGCGTTTGGTGAGGGTCTTCTCATAGCTGGCCTTTTCTCACTATGTCCTCACATGGTGGAAGGGATTAAAAATATCTCTGGAGCCTCTAAAGCACTAATCCCTTTCATGAGAACTCTATTTTCACAACCTAAGCACTTCCCAAAGGCCCACCTCCTAATACTATCATCTATGGTGAGGTTTGGATTTCAACATGAATTTTGGAGGGGTACAAATAGAATAGCCCAATTCTACAAAAAAGTTTAGCTCATCGGAAGGCAAGAAATAGGGAAATGAAAAAGAGAAAGAAGAAAAATGAATTAGAAAATGGGCAAAAGACAAACAGTTTACCAAAGAGGATATATGGATGACTATAAATAAGTACATGTTAAAAATCTTCAACATCATTAGACATTAGGGAAATGGAAATTAGAACCACAATGAGTTATTAGTTCACATTTATGAGAGTGGCTAAAAAAATGCAACAGATGCTGGCAAGGATTTGGAGAAAATGGATCACTCACACGTTGCTGATGAGAATGAAAAATGATACAACCACTCTGGGAAAGTTTGGCAGTTTCTTATAAAACTAACATGTACTTATTGTAATACCCAGCAGTTGCACTGTTGAGCATTTGTCCCAGAGAAATGAGAACTTCTGTTCACAGAAAAAAAAATTGTAGACAAATGTTTATAGGAGCTTTATTCATAATAGCCCAAAATTAGAAACTACTCAGATATCATTCAGTGGGTGAATTGTTAAACCGACTGTGCCACATCTATATCATGGAATAGTACTCAGCAATAAAAAGGAACAAACCATTGATACATACATATAACAGTTTGGGTGTATCTCACAAGCATTATACTGAATGAAAAAAAAGTCACTCAGTGTGACAAATGGTGTGATTCCAGTTTTATAACCTTTTTAAGTGTCAAAATTATAAAAATGGAGAACACATTAATGGCTGCTAAGGGTTAGGGATAGTGGAGGGAAGGTTGATGAATGTGAGTGTAAAGGGGAGTACAGGGAAATTTGTGGAGGTGGAATAATTCTGGATATTGATTGCTGTGGTGATTACTACAGAAAACTCCACATGTGATAGAACTATACGTATACCAATGTCGTTTCTTGGTTTTTATATTGTATTATAATTTTATAACTGTGCCCATTGGGAGAAGTGGTTGAAGGGGTACATATGACTTCTCTGTACTATCTTTGCAATTTCCTATGTATCTATAATTATTTAAAAATAAAAAGTTAAAACATTTCTAAAGTAGAATTAATAAAATAATTTGTTATTTCAAAAATCATGCCATAATTATTAGCTGGGTGGCCACCAGTGAACACTGGATACTAGATGCTGCCCTTGGCCCTGCTACCAATGCTGCTCCTAGAAACTGGATTTTCTTCTGGCTGCTGCTCCCACCACTACAGATATGGCATGAATTCCTTCATCGCATCTCTGAATCACTCCATTCAGACTAAGTGTTAGGTTGGAGTTGTGATTATTTATGCAGTAAAAGCATTGACTCCACAGGTGTGTGGGCTCTATAAACCCTGTGATTTCCAGAAAATATCTACACATTCTAAAGATAGGTCTGGCTCTTGACAAATTCCCAGGGGAAAATCTCCAAGCCCTTGGAAAATCCTGCTTGATTAGAGTGCCTTTTGGTTTGCTTGGAACTTTGGGCCATACTAGATTGTTAACAGTGTGATTTATAGTGGGCCTGTGGTCTTGTGGTACCTCTGTAAAGCCTGGAGGATGAGTAGCTAAGGTCAGCCACTCTGGTGTCCCATGCCTACCTGATTGATCCTCAGTAAAATTCCAGCTTAGGCAAACTTCCCTGGTTGCCACATCTTGCTGGGCGATTGAAGCACGACCATACAACTCCACTGAGAGAAGACAACCAGAAGCATATGCCTGGTTTCTCCTGGAGTCTTACCTATGTACCTTTTAGTTTTGTTGATTTAAAATCAGTATGCTTTCACTGTAATAAACAATAGCTGTGAATATAACTATTTTTCGGAGTTCTGTGAGTCCTTCTAGTGAATCAAATGAATCATTGAACCCCAGAGTAGATTTCAGGACCTTGCCACATTGGTAAATCCTAGATCACATTCTCTTGGCTGCTAAGGGAATGTAAAAAAGTGAATATCTGGCCCTCAAGGCTTTTGCAGTTGAACTGTTACGTAATATAGAGTATATTCCCTTACTAAAATGTGAAAAAAATAATTGAAATGTAGGGTGGATCTAGTTTTCAATAAGCATCTGTAAGACTATATAAAGTAAAGCAGTCCTAAAAATAAGACAAAAACAAACAACGGGATAAATAGATAAAAGACTTGCACAATTACTTTACAAAAGAAATCTAGAAGTTCCGTTATTAACATATGAATGTGTGTTTCACTACTTACATCAGAAATGTAAATTAGGGCAGCCGGGGTGGCTGGCTAAGCGGTTTAGCTCCGCCTTCAGCCCAGGGCCTGATCCTGGAGACCCAGGATCAAGTCCCATGTCAGGCTACCTGCATAGAGCCTGCTTCTCCCTCTGCCTGTCTCTGCCTCTCTCTCTGTGTGTGTCTCTCATGAATAAATAAATAGAATCTTTAAAAAATGTAAATTAAAACCACAGGAGATAGCCAATCATAGCCGACATCACATTGGCAAAATGTTGGAAAAAGTTTTTATATTGCCAAGCACTGTAGAGTATGTCAGTCTTAGTCCTGGGAATCTGGTGTCACAGGAATGAAAAACATTAAGCATAAAATACAAGGATATATGTACGAATATTTTATTTCAGTGTTGTTTGTATGTACGTGCTCCCCAAAACCTTGAAACTAGAATGGCCACGAGTGGTGAAATAATTGACTACATCATGGGACATCCCTATCATCGAATATTATGCAGCAATGTAAAAGAATTAATAGATTAGTGTTAAATAAATATGCATTAAAGTGTATATGATCTTAATTTTTGTAAAATGGTTAAAAATAACATGACTTTTTGAACATGCAAAGATATAAAAATGGTTGTTAAAATGCATGTTTGGCAGAGGAGGGTAGAAGTGGGAGAAAGGAGTGGGAGGCAAGTAAGCAAAAGAATGCAGTTTAAAATATGTATGGCATACATAGTCCCATTTATGTAAGCATATATATGCACCAAGTATTACATGAAAAGGTAGCATCAAATCTTTTTTTTTTATAATTTTTATTTATTTATGATAGTCACAGAGAGAGAGAGAGAGAGAGGCAGAGACACAGGCAGAGGGAGAAGCAGGCTCCATGCACTGGGACCCCGACGTGGGATTCGATCCCGGGTCTCCAGGATCACGCCCTGGGCTAAAGGCAGGCGCCAAACCGCTGCGCCACCCAGGGATCCCGGTAGCATCAAATCTTAACAAATATCTCAGGTTAGTGCCATTTGGAGTGATGTTTACTTAATTTCTAAAATATTTAATGCTTAAATTTTTATTTTTATTTTTTTCAAGATTTATTTATTTAGAGAGTGTATGTGAGCGAGGGAGGGACAGAGGGAGAGGAAGAGAATCTCAAGCAGACTCCATACTGAGTGCGGAGCCCGACTGGGGTCTCGATCTCAAAACCCTGAGATCATGATCTGAGCTGAAATCAAGAGTCAGACACTCAACCGACTGAGCCACCCAGGTGCCCCAATGTTTAATTTTAATGACAAATATGCATTGTTTGTATAAGGAAAAGTAAGTGAATTCATCACAGGAAGGAAAAAAGAAAAAATACCTGTCAGTTTTCTTGCTTGAGCAATAGGGTGGATGGTGTGATTTATCCATTTATTAACAAACATTTATAAGCGTATAAAATACACCAGGTATCATTGTAGGTACAGGGTATTTATACAGTAATGAAGAAATCCAAAATCCATCTCCCTAAAAGGTTTTATTCTAAGGGGGAGAGAGTGACATAGCT
This sequence comes from Vulpes lagopus, assembly GCF_018345385.1. Taxonomy (NCBI): domain Eukaryota; kingdom Metazoa; phylum Chordata; class Mammalia; order Carnivora; family Canidae; genus Vulpes; species Vulpes lagopus. Next base: position 44,474,864 of record NC_054848.1, read on the forward strand.
AAAGGAGAAACACAGCGTTGGGTAAGGAAGAGGATATATACAAAGGAATCAGTTTGAGACCTGTTAGATTTGACCATATTAGGAATATCCAGTTGCAGAAGTGAAACAGGCAGTTGAATTATGGATCTAGAATTCATAGGCCAAGTCAAGACTGGAGATACAGATACAGAAGCAGATAGCATATAAAATGGTGTTTTCAGACCTCCTTTCCTGAGTCTGATCACGTCCCACTGCAGACATTTTACAGAGGAAGTGCTTAGGAAAAACAGGCAGCTGACAGGGGAGGTTGCTATGCAACAGATGAGGAAAGTCATCCAGCCAGGCAGAATTGATGTTGGCCCTTGGGGACCAAATGCTGCCATCCTTCCTAGTATTAGCTTTCTTTCATATGCAGACTCCCGACAAGAGCTGTTGCCAGAACAAATGTGAAATGTACCAAGGTCTGCCTTGTATTTTTGGAAAGTATCCGTTCAATTTGAGTCATTTCACATCTGTATATGATTTTCTGAGTCTCCAGTCACCTGGAAGTACAGCAGCATGTGTGTCCTTCGGTCAGTGCTATTTGTGCTTCCCATTTTGTATTGAGAAGCTGGCTCAGAGAAGTGGAATGACCTGAGTCAGTTCACACAGCGAGGGATAGAACGGCCCAGCAATTCGTCCCAGGAATTGAGGCGCAAGGCCTGGAAGGAACCAGGGTAAACATTTACACTGAATCACGGTTTGCCATGGTTCAGGCACACACCTGCCTGATTGTCCTGGCTGCTCAAGCAGGCACCAAGAAGGCCTCAGGGGCAGCGGTGTTCATGCCACTCACAGGGAGAGACCTGACAATTTGAGCAGGGAATGGGCCCCAAGGAACAATTCCCACACTTGGATGTATCCATATAGAGGGGGTGGGGACTAGGAATCTCTATCTGGGTACACCTAAATGCAGAGCATGAGCTTAGGTCTTGGAGAACACAAACCTTGCTTGTTTGGGATAGGTGTTGACAGTGCAGGGGAGGTGTATGTGTGGGAACTGTCACTCAAACTGGAGAGGAGAGGGTGCCTCAGTTCCCAGGCCAGCACTAGTGGAACATAGGTTTTGGAGTCAAGAAGACTCCAAGGCCCACATTTTGCATTTGCTCTTTACTGGCTCTGTAGCCTTGTCTGGTTCATGCAGTGTGTCTGTGCTTTGGCTTCCTGACCTGTAAAATGGGGATGCTGACATCCACCTCCCAGGGCTGCTGTGAGAGACAAGTCCCAGCACAGATTGCGCTGTGGTGGTCAAGCTGTTCCTTCCCTCCCTTCCTTACCTGCGCAAAAAATATGCGCATGGCTGTAGCTGCACAAAGGGCACGAAAGAAGCTAATGTTTATGACCCTGGGATCTGTTGAGAGAGATCATGCAGATTCATGTGGCAGGTGCACACTTTTTCTATCTCTTACAACGTATTCTCTCTGGCCATTCCTTTTCCTGGGTCCCAAAGTCGGTGAGCTTAGTGGGAGCCTAGCACTTGTTGCAGTTAGAGACCCCACACGGACACCTCCTTATTAATGACCTAAGTGTTGCTAAGCGGGGGGTGGAGATTCTTGCCAAACGAACGGACAGAACAGGAGGAGCCGCTAGAGGGGAGGGATAGAACTGAGACGCATTGCGGAAAAGGTAGGGGGCCAGTGTGTGGGCAAGGGACCTAAAGGCACAGCGCATGTTTGGGGGAGGGGATGTTGTGGAGGGGGGTGGGGCCGTGGTGTACTGTCGACCTGGTTGGTGGTGGGGTGGTGTGTTGGCAAGGGGGCGGGATTGCCTCTCACTGCACATGCGCACCATGGCGTTAAGGACGAAGCTTTTGTTGGGAAAGCGGGTGGGACTTTTATTTGGTCGGTCAGTTCTTGCGCATGCGCACAAGTATCTGAGGCGGTGGGTGGTATATTAGGCGGAGAGGCGGGGTCGTCCTAGCTGCCGCGCTGGCATTTTCTCCTGGACAAGGAGAGGGTGCGGCTGCGGAGAGCCGAACACTGCAATCCCGATCCTCTGAGTCGTGAAGAAGGGAGGCAACGAGGGGGTTGGGGTTGGGGCCTGAGGCAAGGTGAGAATTAGCCCCCAGACAGGGCATCTGCCCCCTGGTGCGGGCCACCCATTTTTCATTTCGATCCCTTTACCCCGGATTCTGATTCCCCTTCCACTCCCCGAACCCCCATTCACACCCTTCACCCGATCCTCCCTTACTCAGAACCCCTGTTCATTCTCCGAACCCCTCCCATCGTTAAAAATCTCCACAGATTTCTTGAGCTTAATCTGTACTGTCATACGATTCCTCCTGATTGGAAACCTCCATTCAATTTACCATATGCGCGTCCCAACCCATTCCCCCTAGATTCAGAACTGTTGTTGGCTTTCCGAATCCCGATTTGAAGCTTCTCCCGGGTCAGAAGCTTCTCAGGATTCAGAGCCTCCATCCTGACATCCATTCACTTTTCCCACTCTGATCCAACCGGTTCCCCTCACATTCAGCGCCTCGTTCGCCCCCACAGTCAAATCCCAGCCCCCCCCCCCCCATTCAGTCCTTCGCATTTGCCCTTTGGAGTATAACGCCCAGCTCCTCCTACCCCCACCCAGGCTCTGCTCTTGCCAGAGGGACTGGAGCCATGGCTCAGAAAATGGACTGTGGTGCGGGCCTCCTCGGCTTCCAGGTGAGATATCCACTCCCCACCCCACTATTTACCTAGCCGATAGTTTCCTGGGGCCCCTTTGGCCGCCCAAAAGCCTCGATCTGATTTTGCCCTCTTCGTGCCTAGACTCCATCGCTTTTCAAATTCCCATGGTTTATGGGGGGGAGGGGCGTCCCCTTTCAGCCATCAATCCCTGCTTAGAGAAAGGGGAGACCCTGTTAATAGTCAGGGCAGTCTATCCAGAGAATGCGGGTTGGGTAAGGAACCTTTTTTTTCCTCAGTCCTGACGCTTGTAGAGAGAGCAGACTGCCACCCCCTCCCCCAACCTCCCGCCGCCACCCTCTCTTCTGCATTCCCCAGCGCTGAGACCCCCCCCCCCCCCCCCCGCCTTATTCTCCTCAACTCCTCGAGGCGGCACCCTTGCTCTGGCTTCCCTCGCGTCCGTCCTTAGCTTTTGCCGCACACCGCATTGCTCTGCTCTAACCTCCTCCATCAACCCCCACCGCTCCCTTCATTCTACTTCTTCCCCACTGTTCATTCCGCCCCACCCCTCACTTAGTCCCTGCCCCACTCCAGCCCTACCACACATTTTGTTACCACTCTGCCTCCCATCGCCCCTTGCTGGTGGTCTAGATCTGTGCCTCAGCCTTTTTGCACCATCCGCCTGCCTGTACCTTCCCAGCACTGCTCCCCCTACCCTCCTGCTTCTACTTCGGAGGCCCAGAAATTTCATTCCCCCCCCCCCTGTATTTGCAGGCTGAGGCCTCCGTAGAAGACAGCACCTTGCTTATGCAGACCCTGATGGAGGCCATCCAGATCTCAGAGGCTCCACCTACCAACCAGGCCACAGCAGCTGGGCTGAATGCTAGTGCCCAGAGTTCACAGCCCCCAACATCCAGTGAGATGGCTGATATTCAGGTTTTGGCAGCTGCCACTAGGCCCAAAACAGCCTTTAAGGCTCAGAATGCCACCACTAAAGGCCCAAATGGTGCCTATGATTTCTCTCAGGCTCTTAATGCCAAGGAGATGCCCAATGCACCACCCAAGGCAGCCTTTAAGTCCCAGAATGCCACTCTAAAGGGCCCAAATGCTGCCTATGATTTTTCCCAGGCAGCAACCACCAGTGAATTAACTGCTAACAAGTCCGAGATGGCCTTTAAGGCCCAGAATGCCACTACTAAGGTGGGCCCAAATGCCACCTACAATTTCTCTCAGTCTCTCAGTGCCACTGAGATGGCTAATGCTCAACCTAAGACAGCCTTTAAGGCTTGGAATGACACCACTAAGGCCCCAACAGTTGATACCCAGACCCAGAATATTAACCAAGCCAAGATGGCCACTTCCCAGACTGAGGTAGAGACCAACCCAGGTATCCCTGAATCTGATGGTGCAGCTGCACAGACATCAGCAGATGGTTCCCAGGCTCAGAATCTGGAGTCCAGGACTATAATTCGGGGCAAGAGGACCCGCAAGGTGAGATCCCTGCTAGCTTCACTTTGCTTTGGGCTCTCTCCTTTCTTCTCTGAGTTTCATTTGTTCTCAACAAAACAAAGCATACATATGTAATGGCCTGTGTTGAGTTAGGTTGTAGGGGATAATAAGGTGAATGTCATAATTTCTGCCCTCTGAATATCCACAGATTAATAGGGAGATGAGACATGGACAGGTAATATGTACACTATGTAATTCAGTTTACATTTTCATAATAGCCACCATGTCTTCAAGGTATTACTAGCTAGGGATAATAGTCCCAGTTTTACAGAGAAGGAAACTCAGTCCCAGAGAGGTGAGTGACTTGAGTGATTTGTCCAGGGTGGTACAAGCAGAGCCAGTGTTGGACATAGGAAGAGGAGAAGCCTCAGGCCCCACCCTTGGGTTGCTCCTGGCCTGACTCAGAGATGAAACTCCTGCCTGGAAGACAGTGAAAGACAAGCCCAGGACTCAGGGTGACCATTGACTAGTGGGTCAGGCTGTCACTACAGGTGAGGGTTTTAGAGGGCCTTCCTGGAATAGATAGGGTGAGGACACAGAAACAACTGGTGACCCTGGACTTTCCTTCTCTCTGATGATGCAGATTAATAACTTGAATGTGGACGAGAACAGCAATGGGGATCAGAGGCGGGCCCCACTGGCTACAGGGACGTGGAGGTCTGCACCTGTTCCAGTTACCACTCAGAACCCACCTGGCGCACCCCCCAATGTGCTCTGGCAGACCCCATTGGCCTGGCAGAACCCATCAGGCTGGCAAAACCAGCCAGCCAGGCAGACCCCACCAGCACGTCAGAGTCCCCCAGCTAGGCAGACCCCACCAGCCTGGCAAAACCCGGTTGCTTGGCAGAACCCAGTGATCTGGCCGAACCCAGTGATCTGGCAGAATCCAGTGATCTGGCCAAACCCCATTGTCTGGCCCGGTCCGGTTGTCTGGCCAAACCCACTGGCCTGGCAGAATCCACCTGGATGGCAGACTCCACCTGGATGGCAGAACCCACCAGGCTGGCAGGGTCCTCCAGATTGGCAGGGCCCTCCTGACTGGCCACTACCACCTGACTGGCCTCTACCACCTGATTGGCCACTTCCCACTGACTGGCCACTCCCACCTGACTGGATCCCCACTGATTGGCCAGTTCCACCTGACTGGCAGAACCTGCGGCCCTCACCAAACCTGCGCCCCTCTCCCAATTCACGTGCCTCACAGAACCTGGGTGCCTCACAGCCCCGAGATGTGGCCCTTCTTCAGGAAAGAGTAAGAACTTATTCCCAGTCGCTTTTTCCTCTCTTCCTTTTGTCTTTATTGTCCTTCTATCTATAATCCAATCAAGTTTTCTTGAAGTATCAATAAATTTAATGATTTCCTTTTCCCCTTCCAGGCAAATAAGTTGGTCAAGTACTTGATGCTTAAAGATTATACCAAGGTGCCCATCAAGCGCTCAGGTAGGCATCCAGTGCCCTCCCCCAAGCACACTGTCTTTCCCCTCACCCCATGCTCTATGGACATCCCTTTGCTTATATGTCCCCTCCCCTTCCATGGCTTTACTCCCCTTTCCATGGCTGATTCTTCATTTTTCATCCTTGAGGGTCCTGACTGTGTTCCCTCTAGCAGGCCTGGCAAAGAGGATGTAGCTCTGTGGCCTCTGCTCAGCTCAGGTGCTCTCTTCTCTCTCCTACAGAAATGCTGAGGGATATCATCCGTGAATACACTGATGTTTATCCAGAAATCATTGAACGTGCATGCTTTGTCCTGGAGAAGGTGAGAAGGCAGCCCCGAGGAACACAGGAATGAGGGAAGATTTTGATATCAAAGATGTGTGGGATTCCTACTGGTAATTTAGAGCTGAAGACTCACAGGGTGGTAAGCAACTGAGCATGGGTAATTGATGCTGGATTTTGTAATTTCACAGTCCATTTTCTTGTCCATGTAGAAATTTGGGATTCAACTGAAGGAGATCGACAAAGAAGAACACCTGTATATTCTCATCAGCACCCCCGAGTCCCTGGCTGGCATATTGGGAACGTAAGATGGGAAAAGAGGTGGAACATTGCCTTTCTCAGTGGTGCTTTTTTTCCCTGGGAGCATCAAGTAGTTCGGGGTCCAAGATTCAGGGTCGTATACCAGGTCATGGTTGGGACTGTGGCAGAAATAGTCCTTTGCTGAGGAATACTGGGGAAGCTAGATGAATAAGCTGCTTGAACTGTTTCATACAAATGGCTGCTGAAAATATCTTTTTTTGTACACTTTTAGGACCAAAGACACACCCAAGCTGGGTCTCCTCTTAGTGATATTGGGCGTTATCTTCATGAATGGCAACCGTGCCAGTGAAGGTGAGTGGCTGGACCTGCAGCTAGGGGTTGGCTACCACCTGATTTCCATGCTCATCTTCCATCCTTTGTCTCCCCTTGCCTCCCACTACAGCTGTCCTCTGGGAGGCACTACGCAAGATGGGACTGCGTCCTGGGTATGATTGGGCTCTCTCATCTCTTGCCTGTTCATATCATCCTTTGGCAACAGAGGATGGTCCCAGGATTGCATCAGCCTGGTGGTATAGGGAATTGGTCTGGGGAGGTACCAGAGCCCAAGGATGTGACCTGGGTGGATGGGCAAATAGTTCTGAACTCTATGCCTCTCCTCTCATCTCTGATCTCCGCTAGAAAGCTCTTTTCTTTTCTTTGGGCAATGTCATAGTCTTTGATTATGGGTTTCTTTTTTTTATACTATCAGTGTGAGACATCCTCTTCTTGGAGATCTGAGGAAACTTCTCACTTATGAGTTTGTAAAACAAAAGTAAGTGATGTCTAAGGGTTTTTTTCTGGTCTTCATGAGTTCTGTGTGCTAGTCAGCCCCAGACAGTCCTTACTATGCTCATTTCTTACACTATACCTGTATATCCCCATAGAAAAACACATACATACTTGGAAGTGTTTATTGAGTATCCCTGCTTGTGGTTGGATTTTTCTGCAGTATTACAGTTATCTTGCAGGTGAAGTCTGTCCACTATACCCACAGTAGACATTTCCAAGGCTGAGGTTTACATTGCAATGGGCCAACTGTGGCTCAATAACAAGATTACAAGAACATGGAGCTAGAGCTGTGACACAAGGGGAGAGATTAAGTGTTGCCCTTTCTATGACCCTGTATAAGCCACCCTGCAGTTCTAGGTAACTGCTTAATGTAGAAGCACTGGGATCCCTGGGTGGCGCAGCAGTTTGGCGCCTGCCTTTGGCCCAGGGCGCGATCCTGGAGACCCGGGATCGAATCCCACGTCGGGCTACCGGTGCATGGAGCCTGCTTCTCCCTCTGCCTGTGTCTCTGCCTCTCTCTCTCTCTCTCTGTGACTATCATAAATAAATAAAAATTAAAAAAAATTTAATGTAGAAGCACTGGTACAGGAATTTGAAGGCCTATTAGAATATAATTAAGCTAGGTTTATGGGTGACTCAGTTGGTTAAGTGTCTGATTCGATCTCAGCTCAGGTCTTGATCTCAGGGTTGTGAGTTCAAGCCTCAAGTATGGAGCCTAAAAAAACAAATTTAAAAAAGAATATAATTAAGCTAGGTTTAAGAATGAGTCTGGGTGGAATTGCTACCTGAAATTGGGGGTATCAAAATAGAGTATTATGCATTGTTGGACTACTGTTCTTACCTGGGTAGAAACAAAGACCTTTCTGCTCTAAGGTACCTGGATTACAGACGAGTGCCCAACAGCAACCCTCCTGAGTATGAGTTCCTCTGGGGCCTCCGTTCCTACCATGAAACTAGCAAGATGAAAGTGCTGAGATTCATTGCAGAGGTAATAGAGGAACTGCTCCAGACTTGATAGGTCAAAAGATGAGGTGTGGCTGGCTGGAAAGGGTCCAGAGCAGGGATAAGACCTTAGATATTGCACGTGGTGCTGCATTACTGGTGGTATTGATTGTTGCTGTTACGTAAACAGTAGCACAAAGTAGGGCACTAAATATATAGCAAGTGCTTCATAAATATTAACTCCCATTATTACAGGTTTTGTTTTATTTTCTATTTTCTGTTCTTCATCTCAGGTTCAGAAAAGAGATCCTCGTGACTGGACTGCACAGTTCATGGAGGCTGCAGATGAGGCCTTGGATGCTCTGGATGCTGCTGCAGCTGAGGCTGAGGCCCGGGCTGAGGCGAGAACCCGCATGGGGATTGGAGATGAGGCCGTATCTGGGCCCTGGAGCTGGGATGACATTGAATTTGAGCTGCTGACCTGGGATGAGGAAGGAGATTTTGGCGATCCCTGGTCTAGAATCCCATTTACCTTCTGGGCCAGATACCACCAGAATGCCCGCTCCCGATTTCCTCAGACCTTCGCTGGCCCCATTATTGGCCCTGGTGGTACAGCCAGTGCCAACTTTGCTGCCAACTTTGGTGCCATTGGTTTCTTCTGGGTTGAGTGAGATGTTGGGTAGGTATATCACTTTGGTTTGGGCAGTTAGGGTTATCGGGAGATACAGGGTCCATTGGAATGTGTTTATGTCACAACCTGGGAGTCCTAGAAAACCCATGGTGGGGAGGTGAGGGAAGTATAGGGAAGCATATACTTGGTATATTTCTTACTATTTGATATATGTCACTGATTATTCGGGTTTTTTTCTTTCTTATGTTCACAGATATTGCTAATCAGTTGCAATAGTCTTTCCCCTGAGTGAGGCTGAAGCCTCAGATTCCTTCTAAACACAGCTATCTAGAGAGCCACATCCTGTTGACTGAAAGTGGCATGCAAGATAAATTTATTTGCTGTTCCTTGTCTGTTGCTTTTTTTCCCCTTGTGTGCTGTCAAGTTTTGGTATCAGAAATAAACGTTGAAACTGCAAAGTGAATTACGTGTGCTCTCTGTTTTTAACACATTGGGGAGAGATAGACTTGTTTATATGGGAAAGAGAGGGCCTCACTTCTAGCCTGAGGGGCAGATTAGCTTTCAATTGGTAAAAATATGGGTAGATTCCGTTAATGGATTGGAAAACAAAGGAGGAAGTAATGAACACAAGTGTTAATGAGGTCCAAGAACCAGTATAGTCTACTTTAGAAATATTACCTCAGGAACTCATGTGATAGGCTGCTAGGAGTCCTGGAGTGATGATGCTTAAAGAGATGAGAGACAGGGTGTAGGTGGTCAGACAGTTGAATTTAAGAAGGCAGAGGAGTTGGAACCCCAGTTAATGACAAAGTCCAGGGAGTGGGTGGTTGAAGGGGAGTGAAGATAACTGTTTCTGGTGATGCATCTCCTGAGATTCTAGGGTGTTGGTTGTATGTGGAAAGTGAAACAACTCCAGGATGGGGGCAAGAGGAGGAACAGAGAACACTGTGATCCAGGTGCTGGAGTCTCCTGTGTGAAAAGGAAGATCTCATACTCCTAGTCACATTTCCCATAAAGAGATGGGCTCATAGGGCCCCTTTCATCTCTGGAAATGCTGCCCAGGAACTTGTCCCTCTAGAAAGCCCTCACAATCCCCCTGTCCTGCCCCCCACAACAGGACCAGGGCCTCATCACAGAGACAAGTTCTTATGGATAGTGAAGGAAACCTCACATTGGCCTCTTCTCTCCTCCTGCAGGGAGAAAGGAATCTTTATCGCTTAGAGAATAAGAATTGAGAAAGTAAGACAGGGGCAAGGTTTTATGTAAAGCTAGACTGCCTTTCAGTGTTAACTGTGAACAAGGACCTGGCTTGAGCTACTGAAGTCTTCACTGGAACTCTGAGGATGAAATTAGGCCTAGGCCATAAATTCCTCAGAGGCTTGGTGATACTTAAACATGTGGGCAAGGGCAGAAACAGGAGCTCCCAGAGTAGAAAAAAGCAAGAGCAAAGGTAATTTAGCCTCCTGGGAAGGTCTCAAGAGTGGGAAGGGACAGTGTCCAGGGTTTCCTCAGGTTCTGGAGTGGTGTCCACATTCTAGGGGGATAGAGCCCAGCATTAAAAGGAAGGAGCCAGCACTGTGAAGCCCCAGCCCCTCACCTGCCTTTTGTCCTCACTGCCAGGCTCCTTTCCTTCAGCCAGGCCTGGATCCTGACCCTTTTCTCAGGCAAGCTTCTGGGGAATCTCAACCTGAGGACTTTGGGGTAGGGGTTGCTGTAGCCCTGCGTCTCTATGGCACCTCAGGCCTGCCACAGTTCCTGCATTTCTGGGTGCTGATTATTCTACCTGTTGGTATGAAACACCCAAGTGCTGAGGGATTGGGCCAGCCTTTCTCTGCAGGTGGGTGCTTTCACCATGTGCCAGCTCAGGCAACAGAATCCCTCACCTACTTCAAGTTTCTCCTGGTTTGTGTTTACGGCTCCCACATTCAGATAGATGGACTCCACTTTGCAGCCTCAAAAGAACAACCTGCCTATCCATAAGATCCCTAAGTTCGGGTCTTTCTTTGAAGTGCCATTCGCTCCCACACCCCTACCCCCAGCTCTACCCTGTGTGGAGATTGTGACTGCTCTCTAAGGAAGGAAATGTAGACCAGCTGGGTGATGTATGGGGAAGACACCAGGTCTAAGAGAAGACAATGAGATGTTCTCCCAACTGCCCCTAATAGTCTCAGAGTTCTCTGAACCTCAGTTGCTCAAATGGGAATGGGAAGATAAGAATAGATCACCTCTGGGGCCTCCCCCAACTCTTGTGCTCTGTGAGACAGCAATCTAATCTATATAATAGTGATGGAACTCTCTGGGTATTCTAAGCTGTGCTAGGAGTTGAAGTGTTGGAAGAGTCTTGGGACAATCAGTCCCAGGTAAAGTTTATTTAGAGAAAAACGTGTTTAGGGCAACATCAGAGGTGTGGAAGGTCACAAAGGAATTCTGGAAGCCTGAAGAGAGGAGGGGTTGTATCATTGGAGCCTGGGGATAGCAGAAAGGCCCAATACCCATGGAAACATTCTTAACTCTGGGGATTGTACCCTACTCTGGGCTTCAGTACACTGTCTGCCCTGGTCACACCCCAGAAGAGATTTGATTCTGTCCCTTCCTTGCTCACAAAATTCAAGTGCAATGTGGACAGTTGCCAAAATCTATTGAATCTATTGAATAAGGTCTTTAAATTAGATAAGAGTATTATATTGTTAATGGTGTGATTTTGATTATTGTACTGTTTTCCGTAAGAAAATGCCTTTGTAACTTACATTCAAACTATTTAAAAAAGTGTGTGCACGCGCGCGCGTGCGTGTGTGTGTGTGTGTGTGTGTGTAGAGAGAGAGAGAGAGAGAGAGAGAGAGAGAGAGATAGGATAAAACAAATACAATAAATGTTAACGTTGAAGAATCTAGGTTAAGTGTATACGGGAACTTTTTACTATTCTTGGAACTTTTTTTATCGGTCTTACTTAGATCAGAATAACAAGTAAAAACTAAAAATTATTTTTATTTTAACAAATTTCACTAAAGTTTGCTTATCCACTTCTTGCCATTGCACCCTTTGGAAAAAGGACACTGTAACACAATGCAGTTATTCTTCATGCAAACAAAAGTGCCTTCGTTCCTCTCTAAAGAGAAAAAAAACCCTAAGTTTCATGAATTGTTTCATCTAGATCCAAATCCAGGGATAATGGTTTATCCTAATTAGCAGAGATTTTGAATGAAGACATTTGGGGAAATGGACAAAAAAAAACCTTTAGGGAAGTGGTATATTAACTTCTTGGGGGCAGATCAGGAGCATGAGACTAGTATGTTAGATGTGAATGCTCACCAAAAGGCTTTCTCAGTAATCAGGTGGGCAATATGACCTACTCAGTGGTGGTCAATAAGCCTGTTTACTCAGCTACTCCTGTGCTTGCTCAGTGGGCACCTGTACAAAATGGTCACAGTGGCATGAACAGGGGCTGTATATGGCCTCAGCAACATGGTTTCTCCTCACAAGGGCTGATGTGACCACCCTCCTACCAATTGTTGAATGCCCAACTTCTGAGTTAGGACTATACTGAGTTCCTGGTATGTACCAATCTCAAGGGGACCAGTCAGATACCTGAGAGTATGGTAATTACTTTGGATCCATTATATCATGGAGAAATTACTTGGCTTTATGATTTCTCTGGAATAAATATCTTAGATATGGATTTGCCCTTTCTGCCTGCAGTAGTTCTTTCAGCTCCACCATCTGTGATCTTACAGAGATCCACAGTTGTGAAATTTCATGCAATGTTGCTTCTGATCAGGGACTCACTTTAAGACCAAAAGTGTGGTGATTGTCTTATACCCATGGAATTCACTGGTTTTATCATGCACTGCACCACTCAGAAAAAAAGTTGTCCTTATACAATGACCCTATTGAAGACAGTTATATCACCAGTTGAGAGATAATGTGTTAGAGGTACTGTCTTACAATATATAGTATACAGTATGTATTCTAATCTAGTCACCTCTAGATATAACACCATCTAGTCAAGAACCAGGATTCCTAGGTCTAAGAACTAAATGATGGAAATTAGAGTTGTTTCTAAAGACCTATTCATAAAATGTTTTGTTTATGGTCCCTGTGACTCTGGACTCTACCAGATTAGAATTTTTAGTACCCAGGCAAGACATATTTCTATCAGGTTCCTCAACAATGATTCCATTGATTTGGAAGTTGAGATGTCCACCTAGCAGTTTTGGAATCATCATGCCAATGGAGAAATAGGTAAAAATGGACTTTTGTAATGGCTGAGATAATTGATTTCAGTTTTCATGAGAAAGTAGGGTTGCTGCTACATAATGGGGACGGAAAGGAGTGTGCGGTCAGGAGATCTTCTGGGGTGCCTTTATCACATCCCAAAGTGGTTAAAATTATTAGGCTACTACAGCAACCCCATAATGTGCAAGGCTACCAATCCCTCAGACTACACATAAATAAATGTTTGAATCATTTCTCTAGGTAAGAAGCCTATCTGACTGAGATGGTGACTCGATGACAGAAAATATGATATATAGTAAAGAAAAAGAGTTTATACCAATTTTGACCAGGTAACCAGTTTTAGAAATGAAGACTACAATAGTTACTCATATTTTATTTTTTATAATAAGTATATATTTATATATTTTAATGTACCTCATTTTATTTATCTTTTACCTACTATTTTATATATGGTGAGCTGGTGGCAGTTGAGTTTTTTATTCATCCACATTATTGCAAAATATTGATATAGCATTCATTTGAACTAGAGGAAGAATGGATGTCATCTGAAGATCCTAAACATGAATGTAGATACTATGATTGGTAAGACTTTATGTTTATCTCCATTTGAGGATGAGTGAGTGCATTTTGCTCATATGAAGAATAGTTGCATGTTGTCATTTTTCCAAACTATGGGATGGCAAAAGTATGTGCACATGTTGAACAAACATACTGTAGTGAATATCTCTCTTGTAGGTATCCATTTATCTTTCCTAGTGGCACTCAATTTCCTTTTAGGTAATACAGTTCCCTCATTTTTGTGGTAGATGAAACTGTGGTAGATAGGATTTAAGGATGGCACACAAGATCTCCATCCCTTGGTTACATAGACTTTTTAGTAATTATTCAATAAAATACTAATCTAGTTGACGCTGTGAAGAGATTTTCCACATGTAATTAAGAGACCAGATCAGTTGAACTTAAAATACAGAAATCAGCTTGGGTGGGCCTGACCCAATCAGGTGATACCTTGGAGGGGACTGCGCTCTTACTGACAAGAAATATTGGAAGAGTGAGAGAGATTTGATGCATGAAAATTCTCTATTCCTGAATTTGAAGGTGAGGGCTATGTGGCAAAGAATATGGGTGGCCTCTGTGAAGTAAGTGAGGCCTTTAGTAGATAGCCAACAAAGAAACAAGGACATCAGACCTACAGCTGCAAAGACAGGAGTTCTGACAACAATCTGAATAGCTTGGAAGTGGACACTTCCCCAGAGGCTCCAGAAAGGAATGTAGTCCTGCCAACCCCTTGATTTCAGGCTTGCCTAAACAGAGTCAAACCCTGCCCAGACTTCTGACTTACAATTACTATGAGATAATAAATGGATTTTGTTTTAGTCACTCGAGTTGTGGTCATTTGTTGGGCATTAATAGAAAACTAATATGTAGTCTTTGTGAGATGACATGTCCAGATGTTTGCCTCCCCCTATTGAAATAGGGTAAGCCAAGTTCTTCCTTTCCTTGTTCTAGTATTGCCAAGAGGCAGGCCTGCAAACTACTCTTACTCAATAACATGCCCTTTTGTTGATCAACTTTGAAACTTAAGTGATTGACACAGGGGTGAAAAAAAATGGTTTATGTGATTTTATCCCCAGAACAGAATCCTGATCAGACAACTCCCATCTTTGTGTTTCCGATCCAATTCTCAAGTTACTTTCTTCAGTCGCCCTTCAGTTCTGTGAGTCTGTGACATCTTTCTAGTAACATCCATTTATTTACATTGGCAAGAAAAACTTTCTGTTGCTTATGACCAATAATGTGTTGGGGACAGCTTGTGCCTGTGTGCACTTTATCCTGCATTTACATTCAGTGAAATTGGTAACCTGAAATTGGTTGTGGTGGGATTATTTACTCCATGAAAAGTGGCAATGGCTACCAATCAAGGCTTTTTTTTTGGCAAGTTGTTAAATGTTTGATAATTTTTTTATAAATTTATTTTTTATTGGTGTTCAATTTGCCAACATCTAGCATAACACCCAGTGCTCATCCCATCAAGTGCCCCCCTCAGTGCCCATCACCTAGTCACCCCCACCCCCCACCTCCTCTTCCCCCACCCCTAGTTCGTTTCCCAGAGTTAGGAGTCTCTCATGTTCTGTCTGTCAATCAAGGGTTTTTATATTTGTTTTGAGAACCAATTGTTTACCATTTACCAACACACCATTTCTCACAATCAAAATCATAAATGATGGAACATGTGAGTACATGGAAAAGGCTGGGATAGTATGAGCTCTAGGAGGCCAGAGGCAGCAGGGTGTTATAGAAAGAACTTGGACTTTGCCATCAGAGAGCCCTGGATTCTAATTCTGAATCCTCTAATGAGTGATTTGGGGCAGGTATTCTCTCCTCTCTGTGCCTTAGCTTACCCATCTATGAAAGTATATGAGGAAAATAAAATACTTGGGGGAAAAACAGCACTTTGTGTTTATGACATTTCTGTGCACTCTCCTACATTTCTCAGCTGCATTGCAGTTTTGTTGGGGTCTTATGACTATTTCTAGCTGATGAATGGTAGTGCACTTCCAGGACAACAGAACATATATCTTCAAAATGTTGTGTGCCCAGTGGAGTCCAAGTTGGGTGGTTCTCTGGGTGAGTAGTCAGATATCCTGGTGGAGGCAAAGCTGGTGGTAGTAGAAAGAGAACAGGGAAAGACCAGAATGGCCTTTAAATCTGGGTCCAGCTCCAATTTCTCTGCCAGTGTACCCAGCTATAAAAGGGCTCACATGCAGGACTTGATTTTAATATTTCTTTTGGAGTGGAGGGGTAAGTGAAAGACATAGACTAGATTGGGAGACCTACTCCAAAGGTGACCAGTGGGACAAGTGTAGATTGGGGCCAGGTTGAAGAAAAGCTCCAAAGATCAGACTGAGGGGAATCCCTAGGTGGCGCAGCAGTTTAGCGCCTGCCTTTGGCCCAGAGTGCGATCCTGGAGACCCGGGATCAAATCCCACGTCGGGCTCCCCGTGCATGGAGCCTGCTTCTCCCTCTGCCTCTCTCTCTCTCCCTTTGTGACTATCATAAATAAATAAAAATTATAAAAAAAGATCAGACTGAGGAATTTAGACTCTCTTCTGGGACATTAGCCATGCACATGATGTTCTTTTTTTACCCACTAGTTTTAGTGTCCATTGATGATTCTTACTTCATTCAATTATTACTATGCTTATTGTCCAGAGATGATTTTCTAGTTTCATCACTCTACTTTGTAAAGGCTGGATTTCTATGTTGATTATTTTTTTGCTGTAGGGAAATTTATTTATCCTCCCATGTAAGAATGCATATAAGTATGTATGTACCAATGCTGTCTCATTGATATTATTCTATTCAAAGTGTTATAATCCTTTACTAAGATTAATTGTTTAGATATGATAATAGTTACAGATTTAGTCAGTAGGAAACACTTCAAGTTGACTCCTGAGTCCATTTAAAATATCCCCATCATTTTAAGCATTTCTTACATCTGGCCCAACAAGATATTACAGATTCATCTTGAATGTTTCCTGCCCCAACCATCATACATTTGATCATGGAGCCCTGGCTTTTATCAGTGGGTAGTAATGCTTATAAACCAAGACCTGGGTGTTAAGTGCACTCACTGCTATTGAAGTATCATTGCTGATAGACTCTCTCAGAGGAAACATCTTGGAGATATATATATATATATATATATGTATATGTATGTGTATGTGTGTGTGTCCATATTTTAATCTATTTTATATCCATATTAAAAACCATGTTCATATCATTATCCAAATTACAGTCCAATATAGGACTCATTTCAACTTTCTCCTTTCAATAATTGTAACCCACTTCTCGGACAGTAAGAAACATAGCTCCCATTATCCAACTATGTATATAATTTACTTATTTACTCAATGCCAGTTGTCACAGAAATTAGTTTCAGAATTTCTAACCCATGATTCTTTTTTTTAAAGGATTTATTTATTTATTTATTTATTTATTTATTTATTTATTTATTTATTTATGAGAGATCCAGAGAGAAAGAGGCAGAGACACAGGCAGAGGGAGAAGCAGGCTCCATGCAGGGAGCCTGACGTGGGACTCAATCCCGGGTCTCCGGGGTCATGCCCTGGGCCAAAGGCAAGCACTAAACCACTGAGCCACCCGGGCTGCCCTAACCCATGATTCTTGAGGAAAAATAAAATCATTGTAAACACTTTTTAAAAATAAAATCTTGAGGAAAAATAAAAATAAAAAACAATAAAATTATTACTTACAGCTCCACTTTTTGTGTATTTTTATTTTAATTCTAGTATAGTTAACATACAGTGTTCAGATTACAATATAGTGAATCAACAATTCATTACATCACCTCTTGCTCATCTTAAGTACATTCCTTAATCCCAGTCACATATTTCATAACCCCCCACCTACCTGCACTCTGGTAAACCATCAATTTGTTCTCTACAGATAAAAGCTGTTTCTTGATTTCTCTCTCTCTCTCCTTCTTTTCCTTTCCTCATTTGTTTTGTTGCTTGAATTCCATGAGTGAAATCATATGGTATTTGTCTTTTCCTGACTGACTTATTTGGCTTAGCATAATACTCTCTAGATCTATCCATGTCATCGAAAATGGCAAGATTTCATTCTTTTTTAATGGCTATTCTGAATATTCTGTTATATATATATAATATATTGTATATTATTTATATATTATATATTATTCATATATTATATATATATATATATATATATATATATATATATATATATATATATAGCACTTTCTTTATCCATTCATCTGCTGATGGACATTTCAGCTGCTTCCATGATTTGGCTATTATAAATAATGCTGCTATAAACATAAGGGTGCATATATCTTTTTGAATTAGTGTTTTCATTTTGCTTGGGTAAATACTTGAAAGTGGAGTTATTGAATCATATGGTAGCTCTATTTTTCACTTTTTGCAGGACTTTCATACTATTTTCTACAGTGGTTGCACCATTTTGCCATTTTGCATTCCCACCAACAATATAAGAAGGTTCCTTTTTCTCTCTTTTTTTAAAATTTTTATTTATTTATGATAGTCACACACAGAGAGAGAGAGAGAGAGAGAGGCAGAGACACAGGCGGAGGGAGAAGCAGGCTCCATGCACCGGGAGCCCGACGTGGGATTCGATCCCGGGTCTCCAGGATCACGCCCTGGGCCAAAGGCAGGCGCCAAACCGCTGCGCCACCCAGGGATCCCAGGTTCCTTTTTCTCCATCATTACATCATTGTAAACACTTTTTAAAAGATTTTATTTATTTATTAATGAGAGACACACAGAGAGAGGCAGAGACACAAGCAGAGGGAGAAGCAGGCTGCCCCCCGGGAGCCTGATGTGGGACTCGATCCCAGGATCCCAGGATCCCAGGGTCGCGATCTGAGCTGAAGACAGATGTTCAACCACTGAGCCACCCAGGCACCCAACACTTGTTTTTTTTTTTTTTTTTAATTTTTTTTTTAATTTTATTTATTTATGATAGGCACACAGTGAGAGAGAGAGAAGCAGAGACATAGGCAGAGGGAGAAGCAGGCTCCATGCACCGGGAGCCCGACGTGGGATTCGATCCCGGGTCTCCAGGATTGCGCCCCGGGCCAAAGGCAGGCGCCAAACCGCTGCGCCACCCAGGGATCCCTCAACACTTGTTTTTTATTGAGTTTTTTTATTTCAGTGATTCTGACAGGTGTGACGTGATATATCAGTTTTGATTGGCATTTCCCTGATGATCAGTGATATTGAGCATCTTTTGCATCTTTTCATGTGTCTGTTGCCCATCTGAATGTCTTCTTTGGAGAAATGTCTATTCATGTCTTCTCATTTTTAATTAGAATACTTGGGTTTTGGGTGTTGAGTTGTAGAAGTTCTTTATATATTTTGGATACTAAATATTTATTGGATATGTCATTGGAAATATCTTCTTCCATTCCATAGGTTACCTTTTTTTAAAAAAATTTTTTATTTATTTATGATAGTCACACACACACAGAGAGAGAGAGGCAGAGACATAGGCAGAGGGAGAAGCAGGCTCCATGCACCGGGAGCTCGACGTGGGATTCGATCCTGGGTCTCCAGGATCGCGCCCTGGGGCAAAGGCAGGCGCTAAACCGCTGGGCCACCCAGGGGTCCCCCTAGGTTACCTTTTAGTTATGTTGACTGTTTCCTTCCCTGTGCATAGCATTTTATTTTGATGTAGTACTAATAGTTTATTTTTGCTTTTATTTCCCTTGCTTCAGGAGACAGATCTAGAAACACATTGTTATGGATGATGTCAGACAAATTACTGCCTGTGCTCTCCCCTAGGATTTTTATGGTTTCAGGTTTTACATTTAGGTCTTTAATCCCTTTTGAATTTATTATGGTGTATGGTGTAAGAAAGTGATCCAGTTTCATTCTTTTGCATGTAGCTGTCCAGTTGTTCCAACACCATTTGTTGAAGAAAGTGTCTTTTTCCTATAGGCTATTTTTTCCTACATTGTGGAAGATCAATTGACCATATAATTGTGGGTTTATTTCTGGGCTTTCTATTCTGTTCTATTGATTTATGTGTCTTTTTTGTGCCAGTAACATACTGCTGTGATTACAACAGCTTTGTAGTATGACATGAAGTCTGGAATTGTGATACTTCCAGTTTTGCTTTTTCTTTTTCAAGATTGATTTGGCTATTTGGGGTCTTTTGTTGTTTTGTACCAATTTTAAGATTGTTTCTTCCAGTTCCATGAAAAATGTTATTGGCATTTCAATAGAGTTTGCATTAAATGTGTAGATTGCTTTGGGTAGTATACACATTTTAACTACATGCGTTCTTCCAATCTATGAGCATGAAATGTCTTTTCATTTCCCTTTATCCTTTTCAATTTCTTTCATCAGTACAGTACTTTTTTGAGTACAGATCTTTCACCTGTTTGGTTAGGTTTTATCCTAGGTACTTTATTATTTGGGGTGTAATTGTAAATAGGGTTGTTTTCTTAATTTCTCTTTCTACTACTTCATTATTAGTGTATAGAAATGCAACAGGTTTCTGCACATTGATTTTGTATCCTGCAGCTTTACTGAATTCATTTATAACTTGTAGTATTTTTTTGGTGGAGTCTTTAGGGTTTTCCATATAGAGTATCATGTCATCTTCAAATTGTGAAAGTTTTACTTCTTCCTTCCTAATTTGGAGTTCTTTTATTTCTTTTTGATGCCTAATTACTGTGGCTAGGACTTCCATAGCCGTGAATAGAAGTGGTGAGAGTGGTATGTTCCCTCTAAACCTACTTTGTTGAGGTTTTTTTTCTTTTTATCATGAATGGATGTTATATTTTGTCAAATTCTTTTTCGGCATCTACTAAGTTGATCATATAGTTCTTATTCTTTCTCTTGTTAATGTGATGTATCATGTTGATTGATTTGTGAATATTGAACCACACTTGCAACCAAGGAATAAATCCCACTTGATTGTGGTGAATGATTTTTTTAATGTATTGATGAATTCGCTTTGCTAATATTTTGTTGAGCATTTTTTGCATCTATGTTCACCAGATATAATGGCCTGTAGTTCTCTTTTTTAGTAGTGTCTTTATCTGGTTTTGGTATCAGGGTAGTGTTGGTGTCATAGAATGAACTTGGAAGCTTCCCTCCTCTCTTATTTTTTGGAATAATTTGAGAAGAATAGGAATTAGCTTTTCTTTAAATGCTTTGTAGAATTCGCCTGTGAAGCTATCTGGTGCACTTGAAAAGAATGTGTATTCTGCTGTTTTAGGATGGAATGTTCTGAATGTAACTGTTAAATCCATCTGGTCCATTGTGTCATTCAAAGCCACTATTTCCTTGTTGATTTTGTTTTCATGATCTGTCCATTAATGTAAGTGGGGGTATTAAAATCCCCTACATTATTATTGTATTACTATCAATTAGTCCCTTGATGTTTATTATGAATTGTTTTATGTATTTGGGTGCTCCCATGTTGGGTACATAAATACTTATAATTGTTTTTAGCATCTTGTTGGATTGTCCCCTTTATTATTATATAGTGTCTTATTTGTCTCTTGTTACAGTCTTTGTTTTAAAGTCTATTTTGTCAGATATAAGTATTGCTACTCTGGCTTTCTTTTGACACCCATTTGTATGATAAATGTTTCTCCATTCCCTCACTTTCAGCCTGTAGGCATCTTTAGGTCTAAAATGAATCTCTTGTAAGCAGCATATAAATGTGTCTTATTTTTTTATCCACCATGTCACCCTGTTTTTTATTGAAACATTTAGTTCATTTATATTCAAAGAAATTTGTTGATAGATATGTATTTATTGCCATTTTGTTACTTGTTTTGTGGTTGTTTCTATAGTTTTCTCTGATCTTTCCTTCTCTTGCTCTTTTTCCTGGTTTGTTCGCTTTCTTCAGTGATGTATTTGGATTCCTGTGTCTTTATTCTTTGCATATCTGTTAATCATTTTTGATTTGCGATTACCATTAGGTTTATATATAACAACTTATGCTTATCGCAGGATATATCGATGGTCACTTACGTTTGAACCCAATCTTTTTTTTTTTTTAAAGGCTTCATCTATTTATTCATGAGAGACACACACACACACACACAGAGGCAGAGACAGAGGCAGAGGGAGAAGCCGGCTCCATGCAGGGAACCTGCATCCCAGGACTCCAGGATCACACCCGGGCCAAAGGCAGGCACCAAACTGCTGAGTCACCCAGGGATCCCCTGAACCCATTTTTTACTCCTCTCTCCCCCACCCATATTTTAGGTATATGGCATCATATTTTACATAATTTTATTTTGTGAATTCCTTGATTGATTTTTGCAGATATACTTATTTTTTACGGTCTCATTTATTGTCTTTCCTTTCCATTCAAAGAGTCCCTTTTAATATTTCTTGTAAGACTAGTTTAGTGGTCATGAACTCCTTTTTATTTGTCTGAGAAACTCCTTATCTCTCTTTTTACTCTGAATAAGAGTTTTGCTAGATATAGTATTATTGACTATAGATTTTCCCCTTTCATCAACTTGAATATATCATGCCACTCCCTTCTGGCAAACATAAGTTCTGCTGAGAACTCTGCTGATAGCCTTAGGGGTTTCCCTTGTATGTTACTGTCTTCTTTGGTGTTGCTGCTTTAAAATTCTTTTATCACTACTTTTTGCCATTTTCATCACTATGTGGCTTGGTGTGGACCTCCTTGGGTTGATTTTGTTGAGGGATCTCTTTGCACACAGGGGTGTCTCCTTTTTAAATTTTTTTTATTGGAGTTCAATTTGCCAACATATAGCATAACACCCAGTGCTCATCACGCCAAGTGCCCCCATCAGTGCCCATCACCCAGTCACCCCAACCCCCCGCCCACCTCCCCTTCCACTACTCCTTGTATATTTCCCAGTGTTAGGTGTCTTTCATGTTTTGTCACCCTCACTGATATTTTCACTCATTTTCTCTCCTTTCCCTTTATTCACAGGGGTGTCTCCTATATGTGATGCATGTGCCCTGTTGTTATGGTTGAGCCACTTTTTCTTTATGTCTAGTCATTGGCATTGGCTTTCTGCCTTTGTGGGCAGGGTTTGTTCTCTGTATTGTTAGTGGGCCAGGCTGCAGATGCTTTGAGCTTGAGTTGAGTCAGACCAGGCATTTGCCAGAGATGCAGTATCACCAATCTGTAGGATGTTTTCCCTGGATTGTACCCTAAGAAGCTGTCATTGATGGATGAGGCTGGCAAACAGACCAGTTGTCTGCACCAGCCCACTGCTGGGGCCTCCATCATACTGTTGTATGAGGTTATCTTCCCCTTTCTCTGAGGCAGTATTCACTTTGGAGTGGTGCTGGCCACTGTAGGGGCTATTTGCACACTGCCACACCTGCAGCACTGCCCCATGTGGGCTCTGGCCAAGAGCACATTGGAGAGGGTGGATTGGCAGAAACACAGCATGTGGGAGTGGAGTGGCACTGCTAGCAATTTAGGTAGCCATTCCCTCAGGTGCCATATGTTCATGATGGGGGTCAGAGGAAGGAAATGGCACCTGCCCATTTCTTTGTTCCCCAGCAATTTCTGTCTCTCCAGGGCAGGCACTGATATAAGTAAATAACTTTCCCTATATGTGCAGGCACATTTTAACCTGCTGCTTATATGCTGTATCTCCATAGGCTGTTTGTTGTGTTGTCTCTTTAAGGTCAGGGACTCAGTTTCCTCTCACCCTTCTGGCTCTCCCAAAGCTGAGTCTGCTGATTTATTTTATAATAAATTTATTTTTAATTGGTGTTCAATTTGCCAACATACAGAATAACACCCAGTGCTCATCCCGTCAAGTGCCCCCCTCAGTGCCCGTCACCCATTCACCTCCACCCCCGGCCCTCCTCCCCTTCCACCACCGCTAATTCATTTCCCAGAGTTAGGAGTCTTTATGGTCTGTCTCCCTTCCTGATATTTCCCACACATTTCTTCTCCCTTCCCTTATATTCCCTTTCACTATTATTTATATTCCCCTAATGAATGAGAACATACACTGTTTGTCCTTCTCCGATTGACTTACTTCACTCAGCATAATACCCTCCAGTTCCATCCATGTTGAAGCAAATGGTGGGTATTTGTCGTTTCTAATGGCTGAGTAATATTCCATTGTATACATAAACCACATCTTCTTTATCCATTCATCTTTCGATGGACACCGAGGCTCCTTCCACAGTTTGGCTATTGTGGACATTGCTGCTAGAAACATCGGGGTGCAGGTGTCCCGGCGTTTCATTGCATCTGAGTCTTTCGGGTAAATCCCCAACAGTGCAACTTCTGGGTCATAGGGCAGGTCTATTTTAAACTCTTTGAGGAACCTCCACACAGTTTTCCAGAGTGGCTGCACCAGTTCACATTCCCACCAACAGTGTAAGAGGGTTCCCTTTTCTCTGCATCCTCTCCAACATTTGTTGTTTCCTGCCTTGTTAATTTTCCCCATTCTCACTGGGGTGAGGTGGTATCTCATTGTGGTTTTGATTTGTATTTCTCTGATGGCAAGTGATGCAGAGCATTTCCTCATGTGCATGTTGGCCATGTCCATGTCTTCCTCTGTGAGATTTCTCTTCATGTCTTTTGCCCATTTCATGATTGGATTGTTTGTTTCTTTGCTGTTGAGTTTAAGAAGTTCTTTATAGATTTTGGAAACTGGCCCTTTATCTGATATGTCATTTGCAAATATCTTCTCCCATTCCGTAGGTTGTCGTCTAGTTTTGTTGACTGTATCCTTTGCTGTGCAAACACTTCTTATCTTGATGAAGTCCCAATAGTTCATTTTTGCTTTTGTTTCTTTTGCCTTTGTGGATGTATCTTGCAAGAAATTACTGTGGCCAAGTTCAAAAAGGGTGTTGCCTGTGTTCTCCTCTAGGATTTTGATGGAATCTTGTCTCACATTTAGATCTCTCATCCATTTTGAGTTTATCTTTGTGTATGGTGAAAGAGAGTGGTCCAGTTTCATTCTTCTGCATGTGAATGTCCAATTTTCCCAACACCATTTATTGAAGAGACTGTCTTTCTTCCAATGGATAGTCTTTCCTCCTTTATCTAATATTAGTTGACCATAAAGTTCAGGGTCCACTATGGATTCTCTATTCTGTTCCATTGATCTATGTGTCTGTTTTTGTGCCAGTACCACACTGTCTTGATGACCACAGTTTTGTCCTACAACCTGAAATCTGGCATTGTGATGCCACCAGATATGGTTCTCTTTTTTAAAATTCCCCTGGTTATTCGGGGTCTTTTCTGATTCCACACAAATCTTAAGATGATTTGTTCCAACTCTCTGAAGAAAGTCCATGGTATTTTGATAGGGATTGCATTAAACGTGTAAATTGCCCTGGGTAACATTGACATTTTCACAATATTAATTCTGCCAATCCATGAGCATGGAATATTTTTCCATCTCTTTGTGACTTCCTCAATTTCTTTCAGAAGTATTCTATAGTTTTTAGGGTATAGATCCTTTCCCTCTTTGGTTAGGTTTATTCCTAGGTATCTTATGCTTTTGGGTGCAATTGTAAATGGGATTGACTCCTTAATTTCTCTTTCTTCAGTCTCATTGTTAGTGTATAGAAATGCCACTGATTTCTGGGCATTGATTTTGTATCCTGCCACGCTACCAAATTGTTGCATGAGTTCTAGCAATCTTGGGGTGGAGGCTTTTGGGTTTTCTATGTAGAGTACCATGTCATCGGAGAAGAGAGAGAGTTTGACTTCTTCTTTGCCAATTTGAATGCCTTTAATGTCTTTTTGTTGTCTGATTGCTGAGGCGAGGACTTCCAGTACTATGTTGAATAGCAGTGGTGAGAGTGGACATCCCTGTCTTGTTCCTGATCTTAGGGGAAAGGCTCCCAGTGCTTCCCCATGGAGAATGATATTTGCTGTGGGCTTTTCGTAGATGGCTTTTAAGATGCTGAGGAATGTTCCCTCTATCCCTACACTCTGAAGAGTTTTGATCAGGAATGGATGCTGTATTTTGTCAAATGCTTTCTCTGCATCTAATGAGAGGATCATATGGTTCTTGGTTTTTCTCTTGCTGATATGATGAATCACATGGATTGTTTTATGGGTGTTGAACCAGCCTTGTGTCCCAGGGATAAATCCTACTTGGTCATGGTGAATAATTTTCTTAATGTGTTGTTGGATCGTATTGGCTAGTATCTTGTTGAGAATTTTTGCATCCATGTTCATCAGGGATATTGGTCTGTAATTCTCCTTTTTGGTGGGGTCTTTGTCTGGTTTTGGTGATTTTTTTTTTAATTCTAGGTTTTTAGTCCCGCTCCTTATAAGAACTCATGAAATTCAGCCCCTCTGGGGCAGCCTGTGTGGCTCAGCGATTTAGCATCCCCTTCAGCCCAGGGCCTGATCCCGGAGACCCGGAATCAAGTCCCATGTCAGGTTCCCTGCATGGAGCCTGCTTCTCCCTCTGCCTGTGTCTCTGTCTCTGTCTCTCTCTCCTCTCCTCTATTTCTCTGTCTGTCTGTCTCTCTCTCTCTCTCTCTCTCTCTGTCTCTCATGAATAAATGAATAAATCTTAAAAAAAAAAAAAAGAAATTCAGCCCCTCTGGTTTTCAAAGCTAAATGTTATGGAGATTCATCTTCCCCTTACAGGTGACACAGTGTGGAGCTCTTGATCTCTCCCCTTTCCATGCCCAAGGCATCGCTCCCCACCCCATGGACAGTCCTGCAAATCTATTTAGCTCTCAGCTGCATCTCTGCCCTTCTTACCCTTTTTGAGGTGGCCTCTTCTACACATTTAGTTGTGGAATTTATTCTGTCAGTCTTTGGGTCATTTTCTGAGTTACTTACACTGCTATGAGTGTTCTCTAGTGTTATCAGTAGGATAAGATGTGCCTAGGGTCTTCCTACTCTGCCATCTTTCCCAGAAGTCTTCCTAGAATAAATATTTAAGTTGGTTTTTATTGTTAGTCCTAAAGAATGCAATGGAAATAATTTTCAAAAGTCACTTGATTTTGCTTCCAGAATTATGGACTAGGTATTTTTTTTTAATTCCTGAAAGGAATAGAAATTTCTGACTGTAACTGCCAAACACCATGGAAAAAGCTGCTTACCCCCACTGAAGTTTGGGTGGAAAGCTTAGATTTCTACCCTCACCTGGGTGTAAAGAAGCACTCCAGATTCTGACCCTGCCAGGATGGTGTCAGACAAGATGGGTGTGGAGTCAGGACTTTTATCTTTTCTAGGTAGTAACTACTTCAGTCCCTTACCTCAGGTGTCATGAAGACATGTTGGAGAGATTGGACCTCCATTCCAATCCAGCAGTAATGAGTAATCCTTCCCATTCCTGACTGTGGTGGTGTAAGAGAATACCTAGTGGACAGTCAGAAATTTCATCAACTCTAGGGTAAAGAGTCCACCCTTGTTCCTAGTAGCCTTGGTGGAGACCATGTGAGGAGCCTAGACTTCTACACTCACTCAGAAGTAATGGGTTGGTGTCAGAGGAGACTTGTAGTGAGCCCAAATTATCACAACCCCTTATCAGTAAAAAGGCCACCATCCCACTGTGTCAGTAGAAGCCACATGGGGTATAGTAACAAGGCAATTCTGTCTTTCCAGCCAAAGTGGTATCACAAGAAGCCTAATGGGAACCTGAACTCCTGACTATGCACAGCAGTAATAAGGAGTCTCTCTTGCACTCTGGGTATCAACAGAAACCACATGGAGAAACTGCACTTCCACTCTTCTGTAATAGGAATGAGGCAATTCCATTAAACCACTGGAGTATTGTCAGAGGATGCAATAAGATTTGAATGAGACATCAAGTCTTATCACAAAATACTCCCAAGTTTCCAGATTACAGTATGAAATCACTCATCATAATAAAAACTGAATTTGTTTTAAAAATATTTTATCTTTTAATGTTTATTTTTATTATTTTTTATTGTGGCAAAATACATACAACATAAAATTTACTACCTTAATCATTAAGTATACAGTTCAGTGGTATTAAGTACATTCATATTGTGCAACCACGACCACTATCCATCTCCAGAATTCTTTTCAAACTTGCAAAACTGAAACCCTTACTCATTAAACAATAACACCTCATGACCCAACCTCTGGTAACCACTATTATAATCTCTGTTACTATAAGTTTGGATTTTTTGTAGTTTTTATTTATTCCACATATAAGTGAGTTCATGCATTATTTGTCATTTTAGGTCTGGCTCATTTCACTCAGCCAGTGGACTAATGTCCTCCAGGTTAGTCCATGTACACAAATAGCTGAATAACATGTCATTATATATATTATTAATATATTAATGTTATTATTACCATGATTATGTATTATATGTTACATATATTATGATATATGTGGTACATAATATAATAATTGATTATTAATATATATAATTTATATCACATTTTATTTACCCATTCATCTATTTTTATATATATATATATATATATTTATTTATTTTTATTGGAGTTCAATTGGCCAACATATAACATAGCACCCGGTGCTCAACCGGCCAAGTGCCCCCCTCAGTGCCCATCACCCAGGGACCCCAACCCCCCGCCCCACTCCATTTCCACTACCCCTGGTTCATTTCCCAAAGTTAGGTGTCTCTCATGTTTTGTCACCCTCACTGATATTTTAACTAATTTTCTCTCCTTTCCCTTTATTCCCTTACACTATTTTTTATATTTCACAAATGAATGAGACCATATAATGTTTGTACTTTTCCGATTGACTTATTTCACTCAGCATAATACCCTTCAGTTCCATCCATGTCGACGCAAATGGTGGGTATCTATCATTTCTAATGGCTGAGTAATATTCCATTGTATACATATACCACATCTTCTTTATCCAAATATCTTTTTTTTTCATTCATCTTTTGATGGATACTGAGGCTCCTTCCACAGTTTGGCTCTCGTGGACATGGCTGCTAGAAACATTGGAGTGCAGGTGTCCCGGCGTTTCACCTGCATCTGTATCTTTGGGGTAAATCCCCAGCAGTGCAATTGCTGGGTGGTAAGGCAGATCTATTTTTAACTCTTTGAGGAACCTCCACACAGTTTTCCAGAGTGGCTGTACCAGTTCACATTCCCACCAACATTGCAAGATGGTTCCCCTTTCTCCACATCTTCTCCAACATTTGCTCTTTCCTGTCTTGTTAATTTTCCCCATTCTCACTGGTGTGAGGTGGTATCTCCTTGTGGTTTTGATTTGTATTTCCCTGATGGCCAGTGATGCAGAGCATTTTCCCATGTGCTTGTTGGCCATGTCTATGTCTTCCTCTGTGATATTTCTGTAAAAGTCTTTTGCCCATTTCATGGCAATCCATTTCATGATTGGATTTTTTGTTTCTTTGGTGTTGAGTTTAATGAGTTTTTTATAGATCTTGGATACTAGGCCTTTATCTGATACGTCATTTGCAAATACCTTCTCCCATTCTGTAGGTTGTCTTGTAGTTTTGTTGCGGTTTCTTTCGCTGTGCAGAAGCTTTTTATCTTGATGAAGTCCCAATAATTCATTTTTGCTTTTGTTGCTCTTGCCTTCATGGATGTATCTTGTAAGAAGTTTCTGTGGCCAAGCTCAAAAAGGGTGTTGCCTGTGTTCTCCTCTGGGAATTTGATGGAATCTTGTCTCACACTGATATCTTTCATCCATTTTGAGTTTATCTTTGTGTATGGTGTAAGAAAATTGTCTAGTTTCATTTTTGTGCATGTGGATGTCCAATTTTCCCAGCACCATTTATTGAAGAGACTGTCTTTTTTCCAGTGGATAGTTTTTCCGGCTTTGTCAAATATTAGTTGACCGTAAAGTTGAGGGTCCACTTCTGGATTCTCTATTCTGTTCCATTGATCTATGTGCCAGTACCACACTGTCTTGATGACCACAGCTTTGCAGTACAACCTGAATTCTGGCATTGTGATGCCCCCAGCTATGGTTTTCTTTATTAAAATTCCCCTGGCTATTCGGGGTCTTTTCTGATTCCACACAAATCTTAAGATGATTTGTTCCAACTCTCTGAAGAAGGTCCATGGTATTTTGATGGGGATTGCATTAAATGTGTAAGTTGCCTTGGGTAACATTGACATTTTCACAATATTATTTCTTCCAATCCAGAACATGGAATATTTTTCCATCTCTTTGTGTCTTCCTCAATTTCTTTCAGAAGTGTTCTATAGTTTTTAGGGTATAGATCCTTTCCCTCTTTGGTTAGGTTTATTCGTAGGTATCTTATGCATGTGGGTGCAATTGTAAATGAGATTGACTCCTTAATTTCTCTTTCTTCAGTCTCATTGTTAGTATATAGAAATGCCACTGACTTCTGGGCATTGATTTTGTATCCTGCCACACTGCCAAATTGCTGTATGAGTTCTAGCAATCTTGGGGTGGAGTCTTTTGGGTTTTCTACGTACAGTATCGTGTTGTCTGCAAAGAGGGAGAGTTTGACTTCCTCTTTGCCAATTTGAATGCCTTTTATTTCTTTTTGTTGCCTGATTGCTGAAGCTAGGACTTCTAGTACTATGTTGAATAGCAGTGGTGAGAGTGGACATCCCTGTCTTGTTCCTGATCTTAGGGGAAAGGCTCCCAGTGCTTCCCCATTGAGAATGATATTTGCTGTGGGCTTTTCGTAGATGGCTTTAAGATGCTAAGGAATCATCCCTCTATCCATACACTCTCAAGAGTTTTGATCAGGAATGGATGCTGTATTTTGTCAAATGCTTTCTCTGCATCTATTGAGAGGATTATATGGTTCTTGTTTTTTCTCTTGATATGATCCATCACATTGATTGTTTTACGAGTGTTGAACCAGCCTTGCATCCCAGGGATAAATCCCCCTTGGTTATGGTGAATATTCTTCCTAATGTATTGTTGGATCCTATTGGCTAGTATCTTGTTCAGAATTTTTGCATCCATGTTCATCACGGATATTGGTCTATAATTCTCTTTTTTGGTGGGGTCTTTTTCTGGTTTCGGAATTAAGGTGATGCTGACCTCATAGAATGCGTTTGGAAGTCCTCCATCTCTTTCTATCTTTCCGAACAGCTTTAGTAGAATAGGTATGGTTTCTTCTTTAAACTGATATAATTTCCTGGGAAGCCATCTGGCCCTGGACTTTTGTGTCTTGGGAGGCTTTTGATGACTGCTTCAATTTCCTCCCTGTTTATTGGCCTGTTGAGGTTTTTTACTTTTCCTGTTCCACTTTTGGTAGTTTGTGGTTTTCAAGAAATGTGTCCATTTCTTCTAGATTGCCTAATTTATTGGCATAATGCTGCTCATAATATGTTTTTAAAATTGTATTTCCATGATATTGGTGGTCATCTCTCCTTTTTCATTCGTGATTTTATTAATGTGAGTCTTTTCTCTTTTGTTTTTAATAAGGCTGGCTAATGGTTTATCTATCTTATTTATCTATCTTTCAAAGAACCAACTCCTGGTTTTGTTAACCTGTTCCACAGTTCTTCTGGTCTCTATTTCATTGAGTTCTGCTAGAATCTTTATTAAATCTCTTCTGCTGGGTGTAGGATCTGTTTGCTGTTCTTTTCCAGTTCCTTTAGGTGCAAGGTTAGCTTTTGAATATGAGTTCTTTCCAGTTTTTGGATGGATGCTTGTATTGCGATATATTTCCCCCTCACGACTGCTTTTGTTGTATCCCAAAATTTTGAATGGTTGTATCTTCATTTTCATTAGTTTCAATGAATCTTTTAAATTCTTCTCTAATTTACTGGTTGACCCTTTCATTTTTTAGCAAGATGTTCTTTAACCTCCATGTGTTTGAATTCCTTCCAAACTTCTTCTTGTGGTTTAGTTCTAGTTTCAAAGCATTATGGTCTGAAACTATGCAGAGGACAATCCCAATATTTCGGTATCATTTGAGGCCTTATTTGTGACCCAGTATGTGGTCTATTCTGGAGAAAGTTCCATGTGCACTTGAGAAGAATGTGTTTCCAGTTGCATTTGGATGTAAAGTTCTGTAAATATTTGTGAAATCCATCTGGTCCAGTGTATCATTTAAAGCTCTTGTTATGTTGAAGATGTTGTGCTTAGAATATCTATCGATTATAGAAAGCGCTGTGTTCAAGTCGCCAAGTATAAGTGTATTATTATCTAAGGATGTGTTAACTTTGGTTATTAATTGATTGATATATTTGGCAGCTCCCATATTCGGGGCATAAATATTCATCATTGTTGTTAGGTCCTCTTGTTGCATAGATCCTTTAAGTATGATATAGTGTCCCTCTTCATCAGTCTTTGGAATGAACTTTATCTGATATGAGGATGGCTACCCCTGCTTTCTTTTGAGGACCATTTGAATGGTAAATGGTTCTCCAATCTTTCATTTTCAGGCTGTAGGCGTCCTTAGTTCTAAAATAAGTCTCTTGTACGCAGAAAATAGATGGGTGTTGCTTTTTTATCCAATCTGAAACCCTGCACCTTTTTATGGGACCATTATGTCCATTCACGTTCAGAGTTACTTTTGAACAATATGAATTTAGTGTCATCCTGATACCTATTCAGTCCCTGTTTTTCTGGATTTTTCCGTTGGACTTCCTCTTTCTTTTACAGAGTCCCCCTTAATATTTCTTGCAGAGCTGGTTTGTTGGTCACATATTCTTTCAGTTTCTGCCTATCTTGGAGGCTTTTTATCCTTCCTTCTAATCTGAATGAGAGCCTTTCTGGATAAAGTATTCTTGGCTGCAGGTTCTTCTCATTTATTACCCTATATATATCATGCCAGCCCTTTCTGGCCTGGCAGGCCTCTGTGGAGAGGTCTGCTGTTAACCAAATACTTCTCCCCATAAAGTTTACGGATCTCGTGTCTCTTGCCGCTTTAAGGATCTTCTCTTTATCTTTGGAATTTGCAAGTTTCACTTTTAAATGTCAGGGTGTTGAACGGTTTTTATTGATTTTAGGGGGGGATCTGTCTATCTCCTGGATCTGAATGCCTGTTTCCCTTCCCACATTAGGGAAGTTCTCAGCTATGATTTGTTCAAATACAGTTTCTGGACCTCTGTTCCTTTCGGCGCCCCCAGGTACCCCAATTAAACGTTGATTTTTCCTTCTGAGGCTGTCATTTATTTCCCTTAACCTTTCCTCGTAATCTTTTAATTGTTTTTCTCTTTTTTCCCCAGCTTCCTTCCTTGCCATCAACTTGTCTTCTATGTCACTCACTCTTTCTTCTACCTCATTAACCCTCATCCTTCGGACCTCCAGTTTGGATTGCATATCATTTAATTGATTTTTAATTTCGGCCTGATTAGATCTAAATTCTGCCGTCATGAAGTCTCTTGAATCCTTTATGCTTTTTTATAGAGCCACCAGTAGCTTTATAATTGTGCTTGTGAATTGGCTTTCTGACATTGAATTGTAATCCAAATTCTGTAACTCTGTGGGAGAGAGTACTGTTTCTGATTCTTTCTTTTGTGCTGAGTTTTTCCCTCCAGTCTTTTTGCACAGTGCAGAGTGGCTAAAAATAAGTTGCACAGGAAACAGGAAGGAAAAAGAGAATAAAAGGGGGGGAACAAACAAAAAACAAAAGGGGTATCCTCTGATTCTACATACTGTAAGTCCCTAGACTTCCCTTGGAACTTTCCTGCGCTGCTTGGTCAAGAAATTGCTCTTCCCCTGTCCTTCCAGCTGGTCTTCTGGGGGAGGGGCCTGCTGTGCTGATTCTCAGGTGTGTGCACCTGGGGGAGCTGCCCCACCCCCTGCCAGGTGCACGGCTCCGTGGGAGCTGTTTATCCTGTGAG